>NC_051394.1:9510957-9515957 GCF_015228065.2 Penaeus monodon | reverse complement strand
TATATCTATATATATATTATTATATATATATGTGTCTGTGTGTTGTGTGTGTGTGTGTGTGTGTTGTGTGTGTGTGTCTGCTGTCTGTCTGTCTGTCTGTCTTCTCTTCTCTCTTCTCTCTCTCTCTCTCTCTCTCTCCTCTCTTCTCTCTCTCTCTCTTCTCTCTATATAATATATATATATATATAGTATATAATAATATAATAGATATAACTGTGTGTGTGTGTCTGTCTGTCTGTCTGTCTGTCGTTGTCTGTCTGTCTGTCTGTCTGTCTCTGTCTGTCTTGTCTGTCTCTCTCTCTCTCTCTCTCTCTCTCTTCTCTCTCTCTATCTGTCTATCTCTGTCTCTCTCTCTCTCTCTCTCTCTCTCTTTCTCTCTCTCTCTCTCTCCTCTCTCTCTCTCTCTCTATATAATATATATATATATATATATATATATATATATATATATATATATATATATATATATCTGTGGTGTGTGTGTGTGTGTGTGTGTGTGTGTGTGTGTGTGTGTGTGGTGTGTGTGTGTGTGTGTGTGTGTGTTGTGTGTGTGTGTGTGTGTGTTGCCAGATCAGTTACCTAAAGGAAAGGAATCGCTTTGTGCTTCCTTTGCCTTCAATACTGTTATTTTGATACGTTGTTGCAACCTCGGTTCTCTATAATTGACAGTGAAGTTTCGCATCTTAATGGACGCCCTTCCGGGATAATTAGCGAGGTTTTAATTAACAACGCCTCCGTCTTTTTCATCACAGAACTGGGGTGTGGGGCGGATTTAGTGAGAGAGAAAAGGGGGAAAGGGGAGAAGGGGAAGGGGGAAGGAAGGGGACGAGGGAGGGGGGAAAGAGGAGGGGGAGGGGAAAAAGAGATGGAGGGGGAAGGCAGGGAGAGAGAAGGGGAAGGGAGGGAGGAAAAGGGGGGGGGGAAGGGGGGAAAGGAGGGGAAGGGAGGGAGAGAGGGGGGGAAGGGGGGAAAGAGAGAAGGGGAAGGGGGGGAGAGAGGAGGGGGGAAGGGAGGGAGAGAGGAGGGGGAAAGGAGGGAGAGAGAAAGGGGGAAGGGAAAGAGGGGGAGGGTGACTGGCAGGATGGATAGGAAGGAAGGGGGTTGTAATGAAAGAAAGAAAGAAAGAAAAAGAGAGAGAGAGAGGAGAGAGAGAAAGAGAGAGAAGAGAGAGAGAGGGGAAGGGAGAGGAAGGGCGAGAGAGAGAGAGAGAGAGAGAGAGAGAGATGTGAGTGAGAGGATTGAGTGAGTGAGTGAGTGAGTGAGGATGAGTGAGTGGGAGTGATTGGTGATGGAGGAGTGGTGATGAGTGATGGTGGAAAGGGGTGGGAGAAAAAAAAAAAAATTTAGAAACAAATGACAAGGGAAATTTTGCTCTAGACATCATTGCCAAAATGTGAGTCGGGTTGACGCGGGATGACAATATTGATAAAAACCCTATAACTGTGAAAAATTGTATTATTGGTCTTGTTAAAATTTTCAAAATATTCTGCAGGCTGTGGCATTTGCATATTATAATGGAGGATAGTGTATCAGGTCCATGTAGTGTATGTTGATGGAAAAGCCGACACACTGTCAAAATAACGAAGGGGGAGCGAACACGCGTTATGTGTTTCCTTGTTTTTTCCCTTTTCGCCCCCAAGCTATTTTTGCCAAGTGGATAGGCCTAGGAATCACAGAACCGACCCGCACGTGGGCGGAGACGCCACAGAAATGGGTAAAAGACATTGTAGAAGCCAGAGGAGGCGGGGTAGGGGGGTAGGGGCACCATATGGGTGGATGTCGAAGTGGGTGGAAGCCAAGAGGTCGTAGAAACGGGCTGGAATCCGTTGCAGAAGTGGAGAACCCGTAGAACAAGTGGTGGAAAATACGGTCTGAAGCGGAAGAATCCGTTGTAGAAATGGGTGGAAGCCGTCTCGAAAATGGAAGACAGCCTTCGAAGAAATAGGGGAAAAAAATAAATCGTTCAGTGGGGGAAATTTTGTTAGGAACCGGGATGGAATCTGTCTAAAGTGGGAAAAGAGAAGTAAAGTGCCCCTTTTAGAGTGCCTGTTAGCGTGGCACCCGGGGGCCGCCATTCAACCCCGGGTGTATAGATGCGGGAGGTCGTAATAGCCACGGGAAATCTTCTCATATTGGGGCCAAGAGAGTGGGATTTTCTTCCTCCGTCTCCCATCTCCCGACTTAAGTCCTCATTAGGAGGGTTTCTTTTCTGAGGGAAAAAAAATGGGGGGTTAAATATTATTTTCATTATTTGCTTTTTTTTTTGGAATCTTTGGGAGCAAAAAAATGACCCTTTTCCCCTTTTGCCCTCCCCCTTGGCGACGTGTGTTTGGGCGGTTGGGCCTCGGGGGCCGGGATTTCGGGGGGAAGGGGGGGGGTCGTGTAAATTGTGCGCGTGGATTTATATGTTAAAAGTATATTTTATACGTATGCTATATAAAAATATAAAATAAAATTATATAAAATTTTAAATATATTTTATAATGTATAATAAAGAATATATATTATATAATTTATATATAAAATAAATATTAATATTATTATATAATATATAATATATATATATATGATAATATAATACATACCAAATATATATATATATAATATATATAAATATTATATTAATTATATATATAATATAATATATACACACATATAAAAACATATACACACATGTATGTTTTTTATATAATAAAAATTATATAATAAAATATATTATTATAATTTTATAAAAATATATATATATATTAATATTATTTTATTATATTTATAATATATTTTTAAAATATTTTAATGCAAAATTTCTTTTTACGTAATGAGTTCCTCTAATAATCAACAATGTGCCAAAATGAGACTGTAATTGAAAATAGAAAAAAAAAAAAGGGGAAATATTTTAACTGTGTTCAGAGTGAAATCTGGCATTAAGCGTGAATCAGGGTTTGTAATAAGAGAACCGAGAGAACAGGAGTGGTTTGAGGATATTGTTCAACCTTATTATTCTGGAAACTGCGCACAGATCATCTACTTGGTAAATGCATCTCTATGTATATATGTATATATATATATATATATATATATATATATATATATATATATATTATATATATATAGTATATATATATATATGTGTGTGTGTATATGTATATATCAAAGATCATCTATTATAAATGCTTTTTATATGTAGATACATAAATAAATGAATAAATAAATAAATAAATAAATAAATATATATGTATAAACATATACTATATATCTATATATATATATAATATATATATATATATATATATATATATATATATATATAATATATATATAGTATATATATATATATATATATATATATATATATATATACATACACACACACCACACACACACACACACACACCCAACACAACACCACACACACACACACACACACACACACACACCACACAACATGTATGTATGTATGTATGTATGTATGTATGTATGTATGTATGTATATGTATGTATGTATGTGTATGTGTGTGTGTGTGTGTTTGTATGTATGTGTATGTATATATGTATGTATGTATGTATGTATGTATGTATGTATGTATGTATGTATGTATGTAGGTATGTCTGTGCAGGCCACACACACACATATGTAAGTAAAGTATACGTACCTACTTTGTTCAAGTGCCTTCACCGTATAGAAGGTGTTACAGTCTACGGTTAAATTCAGCCACGTTTTTTTAACCTTTGACCTTATAAAATAGCGACGAGCCGAGGCATTTCATTATCTGGTCCCATGTTAAGCCAAGCTGAAAAATATTATTAGCACGCCTGTAACGTTTGAGCATTTGTCTATAAAAAATAGATACAGTAAGGGTTTTTAGCGTTCGATTTGCCAACGTTTTATTTTTGCATGTACATATACCATCTAGTCATAAGCTCGGATGAAAAGGAAAAGGAAAACTTGAGGCTTTTAATACTTGCTTCTTGTGATGTAAACATATCGGCTTCGGAAGAGAGTTATTTTATAACGATAGGGTAAAATACAGGAAAGGTGATACGGATATAGAATGAAAAAAGAATATTCATATTTCTGAAGTGTAAGATTTCTTAAAGAAAAATAATATATATAACGATGAAGAAAATAGATATATGACAAAATAGGCACAAGAAAATATAACACGAAATTCAAATTTGCGTAAAATATTGTTTAGCTACGGAGAATATCAGTCATATTTAAATGAGACAAGGAAATTATAAATGATTTAGTAAGACCTGAAACTTTCACACGAATTTGTCAAGGGGTGTAACGTACAGGGGGTTTGGCATTCTCATACAGAATGCCGTGGCTGTGATATCGAGGTAAGAAATAAATTTTAGATGAAGTAATGACGACAGTATTTCCGTTAATTAAATGTTTCAGAGCATGTGTTAGGGAGATTGGAGGGTGAGAGGAGGGTTGCAAAGCTCGTAAATAATTTTCGTGGCAAATTATTGGCCCTTATGATGGAGCTGAGAAAGATAGAAGGCGGGTTTCTGTTCATACTTATAGCAGCGAGGCTTTCGTAGACAATAATGAATTACGCATCACTTATATTGTGGAAATATTTCATACTCTCTCTAGCACTTTCTTCGTGATTTTAGTCGTCTCCATAACTCTATATATATATATATATATATATATTATATATATATATATATATATATATATATATATATATATATATATATATATATATATATATATATATATATATATATATTTTTTTTTTTTTTTTTTTTTTTTTTTTTTTTTTTTTTTTTTTTTTTTTTTTTTTTTTCTCTCGAGTGTGCCTGGCTGCCGATATACTTGTATACCTGACTAGTAAAGTCGCATAGTAAACATTTTTCAATCAATTTTTCAAAAATGAATGGTACGTGGAATGTGTGACTGTATTAGTATATAGTTACTTTATTCCTTTTGTTGCTCTAATAATAATAACACATTTTTAACACAATCACCATATTTTTGATGACTTTAT
>NC_051394.1:9500953-9510857 GCF_015228065.2 Penaeus monodon | reverse complement strand
AGTTTAGAACGATACTGCAGAGCAGATGAGGAAACACATCAATCACTATTATCACGCACGACTGCGGCAGGCAAAAGGCAGCAGGAGGCAGGCAGGCAGGCAGGCAGGAGGCAGGCAGGCAGGCAGGCAGGCAGGCAGGCAGGCAGGCAGGCAGGCAGGCAGGAGAGGCAGGCAGGAGCAGGCAGGCAGGCAGGCAGGCAGGCAGGCAGGCAGGCAGGCAGGCAGGAAGTCAGTCAGTCAGTCAGTCAGTCAGTCAGTCAGTCAGTCAGTCAGTCAGTCAGTCAGTCAGTCAGTCAGCCAGCCGGCCAGCCAGTCAGTCATTCTCACTCACTCCCTTACACACACACACACACACACACACACACACACACACACACACACACACACACACACACACACACACACACACACACACACACACACACACCTCCCACACGCGCGCCCATACACACACGCGCCCACACACACACGCCCACACACACACGCCTTCCACACACACACGCCCGCACACACACGCGCCTTCCCACACACACGCCCGCACGCACTAACGCATGCACGCACACCAGGGGCCACTTCATAGCAAAGGATCTTACACAGAGCGAACCGCGCACTGTTAATTTGACGGATGTTCCCCGTAGCGCCGTGGCTGAGCGCTGGAAGTTGCCACCGGAGACTTCCCGGAATCCTGATGGGCGTCAGTCGCATATTTCGCGGAGGCTCATTTTTCGCGGAGTAGAATCGATCGGGTCGTTTTCCCAAGCGAGGACCAAAGGAAGGTTTGCGAAATGGTTTCTCCTTTGTTTTAGGCGGAGTTCGCGCCCGTTATCCGCACCTGTGACGGATTGTGCGGAGTTCAAAAAGAGCCGCGACGCTGAACACGGGGAACACTCGGAACGGCAGATGTCGAGTTATAAATTCAGGAATGTTCAGGAATGCTGGCACGGATGGAAGAGAAGTTGGAAGAAAGAGATGCGGGCACTGTTGGGCGAGGAAATTAAAGACGACGCAGTGAGCATTCAAGTACTTAAAATGAAGGTTAAAGGTGAGAGTTTTCTCCCTTTTGTGCGAGTGGAAAAAAACGGTTTAATTTTTAAGCGTGTAGCAAATGAATTTTGTGCACGTTTGTCCAAAAGCTTTAATAGGAAAAGTAATCAATGAATATAGAATATGCATGTGTTTATTCGTTCATGTGAGAGATTATTTATATACGCGTTGATATGAAAATAATTTCGCTGTTTCACTGGCGTTTTAATTGCCGTACGATGCGACTACTACGCTGCTTAAAAGGGGATTTAATGAGGAGCCTCGGCCTGACTCCATCATTAACGACCCGCCCAGCGATTATATATCACCACAAACGTATTTCTTTTTCGAGAAAATAGGACTCCTTTTGTGCAGGAGCGATGCATTCTAGTTTTTTTTTATGATCCGTATTGTCTCTAGATTTACAGACATTATGTAAAGAACTCGGATGTCGATTGAGCGAATCACAAGGACAGTATCGGCGGCTCGTGTCTCGCCCCGTGGTTAGCTCCAAGGAAATTATACATGCCGCCCCCAGAGGCAGGCCGCGCCGCGCTCACGCTCCTGCACGCAAGACGCTGGTCTTCTTTCGTGTATATATATAATTAATTATTTTATATATTTAATATATATATAATATATATATATTATAATAATTATATAATATTATACATATATACCAATTTAAAAAAATAACTTAAAAAATATATATATATAATATTATATATATAATATTATATATTATATGGGGAATTATGGTTATTTTGGTATAAAATTACACACACACACACACAACACACACCACACACCAACCCACCCCCAAAACCCACCCCCAACACACCACCCCCACACCAAACACACACACACACACACACACAACACACACACATGTATAGACAATTTTATATATATATATATAATATATATTATTATATATATAATATATATATATTTCAATGTAATAACTCTCGATCCATATTAACATATGACATTATATAATTTTCACCTAAATATTGTTGTTTTTGTGTGTTGTTTTGTGAGGGGCTGCTGCATTTCTGGTTGTTTTTTTTGTGTGGTGTTTGTTTGTTTAATTATACATTATTAAAAATTTCTATATAGTAATATATATCTTTCTTATAGTAAAATATATACTATATATATATATATATATATAAAAAAATTATATATGAAAATATATATATATATATAATTATATATATATGTATATTATATATTATATTATGTATATTATATGATATATATAAAACACACACACACACACACACACACACACACACACACACACACACGCCCACACCAACACCACCCACCACCGACATACAATATAGATATAATATATATATATTATATATTATATATATATATATATATTTTATATATATATATATATAATATATATATATATATATATATATATATATATATATATATATATATTATATATATATATATATATATTATATATATATATATATATATATATATATAACAACAGTATACAACTATACACACACATATACAAACACAATCACATAATATATACAAAACACATACCATATACACACAACACAACACACATATACACATCACAGATATATATATATATATATATATATATATATATATATATATATATATATATATATGTTATTTATAATATATATATATATATATATATATATATATATATATATATATATATTATATAATATATATATATATATATATATATATATATATATATATTATATATATATATATATATATATGTGTGTGTGTGGTGTGTTGTGTGTGTTGTGTGTGTGTGTTGTGTGTGTGTGTGGTGTGTGTGTGTGTTTAATCTATCTATCTACTATCTATCTATCTATCTATCTATCTATCTATATACATATATAAATATATAAACACATACGTATATTACATTTTCAGAGTAATCAATACTTACATTACGTGCATGCTATTTTTACCTCACGCGTGCTTTGATTACGCCGTGCTTCAGTGATCTAGTTATGACACGGGAGAATACAGCCCTGGGGTCAAAAATACAATTACATTAGGCATATAGGTTGTGAATGCGCGTGATATGAAAAGGAAAAATAGTCCTTATTAATATCTTGGATTGGTGATCAAAAGAATGGTATTAAGTAGGCTAATCATGGCTATCAAGCAACATCAAGACATGGGAAGGAAATGGAGGCAGAGGAGTCCAGGTAGAGCTAAACCATGAGTCATGTTACTCTTTCTCTCTCCTCTCTCTCTCTCTCTTTTTCCTCCCTCCTCCCTCTCTCTGTCTCTTTCACTTTTTCTCCTATTCTCTACCTCCCTCTCTCTCTCTCTCTCTCTCTCTCTCTCTCTCTCTCTCTCTCTCTCTCTCTCTCCCCTCTCTCCTCCCCCCCTCTCTCTCCCCTCCCCCCCCTCCCCCCCCTCCCTCCCCCCCCCCTCCCCCCTCCCTTCCCCCCCCCCCCCTCCCCCCTCCCTCTTTCCCTTTCCCTTTTTTCAAGAGAGAGGGAGAGAGAGAGACTTGGCGAGACGAGACAGAGATAGCAGAAAAAGGTGGAGGAGGAAGAGAAAATTAAGAAAGCTATGTAGAAGATATCAACGAAGAAGAGACACAGTAAAGAGAGAGTGGAGGATGAAGATGAGGAAAAGAATAAGGGAAAGGAGAGAGGAAAAGCAAGAAAGGCAAATTCTTCAACAACTTCTTGCTTTAATAAGTTTGGATGTACATATGGTAGTCATGATTAACAAAGTTTTAATGCGTTACTTCCAAATACCTTGAGTCCAGCACAGCTGCATGTTTGCGATAACGAGTTTTATCTCTTCGAAAGAAAGTGAGATACGAAAGAAAACGAACGATTATCCAAGGGGTGTATCCTTTGTAGCTTTGAATCGCATTCCTATTTGATGTCCTTTCAGGAGAATGGAGAGTGAAGGCAGGTCGTGGAAACGCTGGAGAGGGAGTGTAGCCACCACCCTTCCTTCAGAAAATAATAGCTCTGCATGGAAATTAGAAATATATATGATAAAAAGAATAAGATGAAATAGTGATAATTGTCCGCCGTGCCTGAAATTTCGAAAATGTTCCTTCCCGGCAGCCGTGGTTCGGGAAGGGATTCGGAACCAGGCTTACGGGAGTTCAGATCGAGGCTGGTCATTATTCACACGCACATGCCTACGCGTGTGCACGTGCGTGTTGACATTTAGATCTGCCTCTTCAGGGGACGTCTGTATTTTCCTGTTGGATCAGCCGATCTGTCTCGTGTGCTCGATCTGCTTTGTTGTGCATGATTCTGGAAGCTTCCAGGTTTAAAGAGGACATCTCAGCGGAAGCATGATGTAGGCCTGGCCCTCGCCATGGCCGCTGCCTGGCCCATACTGTGGCCGTTGTGCCTCGCCACAGGACCTCTGCCTGGCCGAAATCACTGCTGTCCTGTGCCGGCGCTGCACCGCAACCGAGTTCACACCGAGGCCCCCGCGGTCTGACCGGCGGGTCTCGGACCACTTAGGGATCCGATTTCGGATATCTCGAGCGATTACCCGCGGATTGGGGCCGAGTGGAATTCCGAAGCGCGAGCCTCTCCTCCTCCTCGTCCTCCTCGTCTCCTCCTTTTCCTCCCCCTCCTCCTCCTCCTCCTCTCTCTTCTCCCTCCTCCTCCCTCTTGAACGAGACCGAACGTTTGTGTCCCCCCCCTCTCTTCCCCCTCCTCGGCCTGTGTTGATGTCGGGTTGATGTCCAGGGCTGAAGAGCGTCGCCGGGGGGGGGGGGGGCGAAGGGGACGTCTTCGTACGCTGATCGATGGAACGGCTTTGCGCATCGCGTCAGACTTCGGCTTGAAGCTCCTTGGAGGGTCGGGTTCCCCTTAACGAGGTTGGGGAAAACAATGGGGCTGATGCTAATGGGGGGGGGGCGCTGGTATTAATAATTGGGCGATGGTGGTATTAGTTATGATGGTGGTGGTATTGGTAATAGGAATAGTGATCGTACAAGTAATCGTGGTTATGGTATCAGTAATGATGGTGATATTGGTAACAGTAATGGTGATGATCGCAAAGGTAATGGTGATTATGATGATAATGATAGTGGTAACGATAATGATGGTAAAAGTAATAATGACGTTCTAATGGTAATGATAATGATAATGTTGGTAATAATAATGATAACAACAATAATAATGATAAGGTTGGTAATAATAATGATAAACAGAATGATAACGACAGTATTAGTAATAGTAATGGTATTGATAAGGGTATCAGTGACGGTTATTATCGTAAGGTAATATGCCAAACGCGAATAACATATAAAGATAACAATAATGATGATTGGATGACATTAATAATAATAACGATGATTATAATGATCACAGTGATATAGAGAGATAATGAAGACACCGCAATACAGAAAATCTTGATGAAAATGTATAAAAAAAATACAAAATTAAAACAAAATTTTTAAAAAAAATGATTTAGGTAAAAATTTAAAATTGATAATTGATCAAAACTTTAAAATAAATAAGGGGGTTTAAAGGTTAAAAAAAAAAAATTTAAAAAAAATTTTAAATTCAGTGCGTTTTAAAAGGAAAAATAAGTAATTAGGATAAAAGATAAGTATGATATAATATAATGATTTTAAAATTAGAAAAATAAATGAAAAAAAAAAATAAATTTAAATAAAATTTTTTTCAAAATTTTTTTGTTTTTTTTGGGGTTTTTTTTTGGGTTTTTTGGGTTGTTTTTGGTTTTTGGGGAGGTTGTGTTTTGTTTTTTGGGTTTTTTTTTTGTGGTTTGGGGTTTTTTGGGGGTTTTTTGGGTTATTTGTTCCCCGGGTCCAGAAATTTAAAATAATATTATTTAAATTTTAATGAAATTAAGTTTTTAAATGGTTTTTTTTAAATATTTTTTTTTAAATATAATTTTTTAAAAAAAGGGTTTATTATTTTTAAAATTTTAGGGTTAAAAAAAAAAAAAAACCCCCCCCCCCCCACACAAAAAAAAAAAAAAAAAAAAAAAAAAAAAAAAAAAAAAAAACACACAAAACACACCACCACACACACCACAAAACCCCCCAAACACACACACACCAAAAAACCCACCACCCCCAAAAAAAAAAAAAAAAAAACCCCCAAAACAAAAACAAAACCCCAAAAAAAAAAATTTTTTATTTTAAAAACCCCCCAACAAACAAAAAAACCCCCCAAAATAAAAAAAAAAAAGGGGGGGGGGGGGGGAAAAAAAGGAAGGGGGGGGGGGAAAAAAGGGGGGGGGGGGGGTTTGGGAGGGGGGGGGGGAAAAAGGGGGGGGGAGGGGGGGGGGAAAAAGGGGGGGGGGGGAGAGGGAAAAAGGGGGGGAGGGGGGAAAAAAAAAAGGGGGGGGGAAAAAAAAAAAAAAAGGGGGGGAAAAAGGGGGGGGGGGGGGGGAAAAAAAAAAAAAAAAAAGGGGGGGGGGGGGGGGGAAAAAAAAAAAAAAAAAAAAAAAAAAAAAAAAGGGGGGGGGGGGAAAAAAAAAAAAAAAAAAGAAAAAAAAAAATTAAATAAAAAAATTAAAAGGAAAATGTAAATTTAAAAATTTTTAAAAAAGGGGAAAAAAAAAAAAATTTAAAGGAGGAAAAAAAAAGAAAAAAAAAAATGATAGATATGTTAATTAATAATAAAAAATAATGTAAATGAAAAAATGAAAGGGTTAAAAATAATTTTAATATTATTAAAATAATAATTAATAATAAAATAAAAATGAAATGTTTTAAATTTAAAAATAATATAATAATAAAAAAAATATAATAAAAAAAAAATTTTAAAAAAAAAAAATTAAATAATATAGCAATAAAAAATGTTTAAATAATAAAAAAAAAAAATTTAGTAATAAGAAAAAATAAAAATAATTTTGTAATAAAAATTATGTAATAATATAAAAAAATAAAAAAATTACAAATAATAAGGTTTAAATAAAAATAAAAAAAAGTGATAATAATTAAAAAGAGAATAGGTAATAGAAGGGGAAAAGGGGCGGGATTTTTAGGTTCGGGGGGAAACAATAAGTCGCCTCCCGGCTGCCCCGGGATGCAACCGGGGGCAGGAAAATCGCCTTTAATGCCAACACTAAAGGGACAACTTTCATGTCCTTTTCTCTTTGTTGCGTTCTTCGGTTTGTTTGTCTCTTTTTTTTTTCTTTCTTTGTCTGTTTTTCTTTCTTTTTCTCTTACTTTTTTTTTCTTCTTTATACTCTTTTTTTCCCCTCCTTTTTTACTCTCTCTCTCCTTTTTTACTCTCTCTCTCCTTTTCTCTCTCTTTTCCCCTTTTTTCCCCCTTTTCCTTTTCTCTCTCTTTTCTTCTTCTCCTCTCCTCTCTCCCTTCTCCTCTCTCTCTCTCTCCTTTTTCCCCCCCCCTCCTTTTCCCCTTTTTTTTTCTTTTCTCTATAACCTTTTCAAAATGCCTTTTTTATTGATAATTACTTTCATATTATAGCCGTGATTACCGTTTTAATTAAAGTTTATAATTTACCACATTTCCACGTTTTTTCCCCCACATTCCACCCCTTTTCGTAGATTTTTTTTCTTCTTTTTTTTCTTTAGCCGAAGCCGAAAATCGTTTTGTCAGCTATTTGCCTTTCCTTCTCGATGTAATGTGTCGCGTCTTTGCCAACTCAGACATTCCATCCCTTATTCTGGCGCTGACTGCGGTATGACCTCGCACAATCGCCTCTCGCTTTCACATAGACCTTTCCCAAATCAGGTCAGTTTCCTAGCGTGTGGGCAACTCGATGGTATTGGTGGAATGGCGATATTAGGAATAATGATAATGATACTACTATAACTATTGCTATTGCTGCTACTGGTGATGCTGCTACTACTGTTATTGTTACTGTCACTGTCACTGTTACTGTTACTACTGCTATTACTACTACTGCTGCTGCTGCTACTACTGCTACTCTGTTACTACTACTACTACTACTACTACTGCTACTGTTACTACCACTGCTACTTCTACTACTACTAATACTACTGCTACTTCTACTGCTCGTACTACTACTACTACTACTACTATTACCACTACTATTACTACTACTATTACTACTGCTGCTATTATTTCTACTATTATTACTATTTCTACTACTACTATTAGAATAACTACTACTATATGATATGAGAGAGAGAGAGAGAGAGAGAGAGGGTAGAGAGAGAGAGAGAGAGAGAGAGAGAGAGAGAGAGAGAGGAGAGAGAAGAGAGAGACGAGAGAAAGAGAGAAGAAGAGAGAGAGAGAAGAAGAAAGAAAGAAAGAAAGAAAGAAAGAGAGAGAGAGAGAGAGAGAGAGAGAGAGAGAGAAATAAGGGGGTAAGCGTACTTTAATTTTGTCTCTTAAGGTCATGATATTGAGTTGCTGCATCTTCCCGGCAGTGGTTGACAGGCAGGGGGGGTTGGGGGAGAAAAAGCCAATAGGAACGGAGTAAAGGTTACCTTAATACAGGACATCAATTGACTAAAAGGCTTTTAGAACAGTGTTGAGCCATGCATACGATGGACCATTTTCTCTATCGGCTTTCTTGTCCTTGGTCCTGATACACGGTGATACACGGAGTCAATATATATACCGAAGATGGTCCCACGGGGTAGCCTACACCCCAGAGGAGACTCCTTGGGGACCCATCGCCCACAGGATAGGTCGGAGGTGGTCGTCTGTGATACAGCAAGGCGAGGGGAGCGTCTGGAGCAAGCCCGGGCGAAAATATGACCGACATAATAGCGCAAGAGGAAGTAAAACACTTGGCGTGATGAGATGAGATAGTAAACATTCTCCTGCCGAGTGAGAGAAATCTTTTCAGTCCGATGGGGGGAAGGTCGGGAGAGGGTGACCTTCACGGAGAGGGGTTTGTCGGGGTGACAGAACCGAGGCTGGAGGAATAAAGCTGCGGGAGACGACAAATTCGTGTGTGTCGTAGGGTTTTAAGTCTCTTTTGAGCATGTGGAAAAGTGGATAGGAAGTCGTCAGAAATGAGTCTCTGAAAAAGTGGTAGAAAAATAAAATACTATCCCAGAGCAAGGTTATTGAACGAGGCATTAACTGCCCCTCCTGAATCATATCTTTCAGGGGACTTCTTTGTTGTACAGGCTGTTTTTCTGGCATTGTATCAACATAAAATAGTGCGTTGCCATTCTGCAGTATTAAAAACTATGGGATGTATTTTTTTCGAGAGAAATCGACGAATTAGACATTCGTTATGATGCGGAATGAAAATGATATGCAGCTGTAGTGAATAATAATGATTATTGAAAACAGTAAAGTCCTATAAGTAAATAGAAGGGGCGATATTTACAGGATGTAGTTCGTCAGAAATGTCGAGTCAATATATAAGTAACAGGTGGATGTGGAGTGGATTTAAAGTGGATGTTTATAGTGGAGTAATGGGTGGACTTAATCGATACACGAGGACTGTAGTGTGGAAACAGATGCAAGGGAATTAGTTGATTGAGTTAGAAAGAAAACGTTTTACGTCGGACATTATGTGAATTCAGATGTGGAAATCCTCAAATATGATATTTTTCATCATCTTGAATGCGGTTGCAGTGCAATATACAATGCAGAGTCGACCAGGCGAGGAGCACTTCTAAAGCATCATGAATTTAAGAGACAATTTACGAGACAATATCAAGTTACACGACAGGGATGTAAAACGATGCAGTATTGTTGAAGCAGAAAGGAAGACATGTTTGAAAATGAATGGCAATTCGAATCGTGGTTAACGGTGCAGTGAGAGAAATAGCGGTTTCGGAAGTCAGCGTTCGATTAAGCTGTGTTACAAGGAGAAGTCATGCAGTGTAAGAGAGAAGCCATGCGGTTTTACGGAGAAGTCCTGCGGTTCGATATAAAAG
>NC_051394.1:9483453-9490953 GCF_015228065.2 Penaeus monodon | reverse complement strand
CTTCCTCTCCCTCTCCCCTCTCTCTTTCTCCTTCTTACTGTCCCTCCCTCCCTCCTTCGCTGTATCTCCCTCCATCTCATCCCCCCTTCCTCCCTTTCTCTCTCCAAACTCCCCTTCCTCCCTCTCAACCCCCCTTCCTCTCTTTCTCTCTCCCTTTCTGTCCCTCCCCTCCATAGAGCAGTATATTTCTAGACCGTCGCCAGCAGTCACAGTCACAATCAATACCCCTTTTTTTCTTCGTGGAAGCTGAAGGGTCGTGAACCGCCGACTCTTCTTAAGATTTTCTCCCGCTGAAGCATCATTGTCGAGGCGTGAGGAGAGTTTCGAGTGGCAAGTGTTTTTCCTGGAGGATATTGACAGCAACCAAAGCTTTAAGTCGGGGCTCGAGACACGAGGGCAAGCATTAAGGTCTTAAAACTGAAGGGAAGGAACCGGGGGCAGATAGCAGAAAGTCTCGGGAGATGGATAGAAATGGATGGATATAGATGAAGATGGATAAAAAAGTGGGAAAGACAGGACTTAGCTTGAGGCTTTATATTTGAAACCTAAAATGCAAGATATATGATATGTTGATGATTCAGACGATTTGTCAGTCACCTCAGTAGGTGTCGGTTGTAAGTCACTCAGAACTCTCAGAGGCATTGGGTCTTCTCACGTCCCTTGAAAGAGGAAAGGTATCTTGGGAATATGATAAGTGACACGACCATGGCACGGGTGACAGGAATGTGACAACTTCCTGGAAGGCGCATAGACCCAGTCGAGAAGCACGTGGCAGATCGGCGTAGTTTTATTGCTTCTTTTAAGCTGGAGTAATAAAGAAAAATCGCTTGATTAAAAACGTGACTTTGCAGGATTAGTGCAGCTCAATTATCGCGGCGGCGCTCGATCGCTCTCAAGAATTGCTACACCCACGTACTCGAAAACTCACTCCGTGTTTTATCAACCTCTGAACTCCCACATAAGTTATCTACGCATCGCCCTGTCCAAATACTCTTGCACACAAGCTCACAGCAATGTCCCTGCCTATAAACATAATGCAAACGGACAGTTTTATCGTCGGCATGTATGTATCTGCATGCGTGTGTCTGCAAGAAGCAAAAAGACTGCTTCCTTGCAGCGCCTCCGCCTCTGGCAAGTGTCCCACATTCGCGTTGAAGCAAATCTTCTCATCACAACTTGATTCTTCGGACTTATGGTATTTCTTTTACCACATATTTCTCTGCATCTTTTTATCAGCGTCCACCCATTTTGAACAAACATGAGATGCTGGAACAACACCGAATTTTTTATTTATTCTTTTAGTGGCTTCTTCTGGTTATGAAATGAAATATTCTAACCTACACTCGTCGATACATAAAATTCTAAGGGAACATTAATTAGACCAGTGCCTTTAACCATTACTGCTAAAGGGAATTTATTCATAATTTCACGTCACAGTGCTCCAAAAACTGTGTCGCCGTTGCGGTTCTTGATTGGCTGTTAAGGAGTTATAGGCATCCCGTCTGCCCTTAGAAAAGAAAAGAAAAAAAAGAGACTATTCTCGAAGGCTTTTGATGTTCGTTTATTACCATATTGCCCTGATATGGAAATTATCTCTCCCAACTTAAAATTGGACACCAATCCCTGGCTGTAATTGGATGTCACTTCTTTTTATGTTGATGCGCGGCAACACACATTTCACTTTATCACAGGTGATAAAAAAGATTGACTGGCAAACTCTGGCAATATGTTAAATAAGTAAAAAAAAAAATATATGATTTGTGCTCACACTTTCACATGCCTTCTACGCGCGGAAACTAACAGCGCATAAGCCACGCACCGCACCACGCATGCGCAGCACACACACACAGCACGCACACGCGCACACACACACACACACACGACACACACAACACACACACACACGCACACACACACACACCCACACACCACACACACACACACACACACACACACGCACACACGCACACACGCACGCACGCGCACGCACACGCACACACGCGCACGCACGCATACACACACGCACACGCACACGCACTCTCACCCTTTCTGTAGTAACAGCATTTTCAGAAATGAAGTCTAATTTTAAAAATATTTTCTTACTTCTTCTTATTTGGAAAATGGTCAGCACTGATGAATTTGAAATATTTCCATTGCATTGACAACAAGAAATTGAAAGCATTTTCATGTTCCTTAAGGTCTTAATAATCAGAAAAAAAAAACGTTCATTCAGTTATATATGTCCTTCTCATCAGATTTTTAAAAGGTTAATATTGGACTATGCCGACAGCCCCGGGTCCAGTTGTGCTTAAGGCTTAGGTTAACTCATTTCTATACATTAATGATGATGAGGAGGAGGATGGTGATGGTGATGGTGATAATGATGGTGATGATGGTGATGGTGATGATGATGATGATGGTGATGGTGATGATGATGATGGTGATGGTGATGGTGATGATAATGATGATGGTGATGGTGATAGCAATGATGGTGATATAGAGATTTATAAACCCATCCTTTAATCCACAGGTGCACACAAATAAAGACCTATTCCTGGGACAATGCTCAGGTCATTCTCGTGGGTAACAAGTGTGATATGGAGGACGAGCGTGTTATCTCTTACGAAAGGGGCAAGCAGCTCGCCGACCAGCTTGGGCTCGAGTTTTACGAGACCTCAGCAAAGGAAAACATCAATGTGAAGGTAGTGAAGTGACATTATGAAGTTTTTTAAAATTTTAACCTTGTGTTCTCTTTATTATTGATGTGAGTTCGTTCTCCATTTGTGAGTATTTATAACATTAATCTGCTATATACACATGTTTTGTTTTTTAAGCTGTATGAATTTTATTTTCACATTACACTCACGTATAATTAGGAAACCTGTGTATTTCAGCATTTCATTAGCTTCATGATTTCTTCTTGTTATTCCAGGCTGTGTTTGAGCGCTTGGTGGATATTATTTGTGACAAGATGTCTGAAAGTCTGGATACGGACCCCAATTTGGTGAATGCTAACAAGGGGACAAGGCTCACGGAGAATCCCCAACCACAAAACGGATCCTGTCAGTGCTAACACCCAGGGGTACTCTAATTACCCTCTGCTTGTCCCTACCCTCCTGCTCGTACCCACTTAATGCACTACATGCCCACGGATAGACCCAGACCATTCCTACTCCCGACCAATTACAAGCAGCCACTACAAGGTCACTGAACGAGTGGTTATCTACGTAGCGCGCCCTATGGCACCTTCCAATGTCCTGCTGCGGAACTGTTATGTCATGATGGGTAATAATGCTGCAGGAACTGGAATAAAAGAGCATCTTTATTTGAGACCAATAGTTGCTGTTAAGTCCACATGTAAATGAAGATATATTTCTAGAGGCACGAATAAGAATTAGCACAATAATGCTCCCTGGGTTTAACATTGTATAGGTCAACCCATGTTGGCCGACATGTGTCCAAGAGCAATCAATTAGGATTTTTTGAGACTGAATGGAATAGAATCAGTAAGATTAATGTAAATACCTATTACTTTTGTCTCATGTCACCTATTCCTCATTTAGCTAAAGTCTGAGAGGTTTTAAGGTTTGACCAAAATCAGATCCATATTAGGACACAAAATGTATGTGTAACTCATGTATTTAACATGTCCTGTACTGGGCAATTTTTGTGAATACGGAATGATTAGTCATTTGAATACTAATGATAGTGTCCTTGTTTGCATAGATTAACAACAAGTTGTGAATTAGAGCGTAGATGCAAATTAAGGCTGCATTTGTAATGCTTTGGACACATCTTTTTTTTTTTCTAAATGTCACCATATCACAACAGTAATTGTGAATTTGGAGATAATAAATGTGTTCCAATAAATAATTTAATCATTTGACTCAAAGTATCTACAATTATTGAATGTACAGTCTATATTAAGATCAAATAGATCATCTCAACCATTATCTATATCTCTTTCTATACCTTTTCAAATGCCACATTATTTTTTGTCATTGGTACTAATCAAATAATATACTGTATTCACATTTAACTTCCCACATTTCTTGTCAATTTAAGGAGACTTTGCTCCCAAGACCCTCATTAATTATTTCTCAGCTGCATCTTCATCTATTTGTGTTACATTCTCTATAGACATTTAATGAACTTTAGACTAGTAGTTAGAAACATAAGATGTATACACATGGTAAATAAAACACAGTGAGTGCATGAGTTCTACACAAATATACAATTATGAGCGGCAGAATTTTTAATTACCAATAAAGGGCCTTGATACATTTTTGTGGATTTTGGGGACATATCATTTAAATGAATGAAATATATTTAGTTAAGAAATCAATATTCCCAACAAAAATAATGCCTGAAATATTGCATATTATGAAGAATATGTGGCATAATGTGATTTGCAAAAATTTCACCCAAGCCCTTTCAGATAATAGGGCTTCCAGCATAAAAGTAAAATTGTTTTATGATAGGAATTTAATACTTGTCCATTCAAGAACTGTAAGTAATTCCTATGAAAGTCATGGATGAGGCAGAGTTTCTATAGTATTACTGATTATTTTTGCCTAGTATGGAATAGCCAAAAACTACCTATTCCAGACTCATCACTCTGTAAGCGCTTTCCATGAAGTCACATTGAAAAATAGTGTGTTTAAGCTTCCTTGCTACAGATGCCTCTGCCTTGATGGTCTGCAGACATACTTGATTATATTGTTTTTAATATTGGTGTTATGAAAAATGTTATGGATTACACAACTAAAGCAGTACAGAAACTTTGCTGTACTTTGGAAAGATATCGATATAGAGAGCTTAATTGTGTCTTAGTATAAGAAAGAAAATTTGCATTTTATAAGACGTCACCAGCTAGGCCTACATACTGTCTGCAATGTGATGTAAGAAACCTACTGGTTAATTTTATCTTGTATCAAAGCTCATATTTGAAGTGACTACTGTACATAAAATTACTTACAAGTCAATTTGCCTTAATTACTCAAAACTGGTTTAACACACTGTGCATCAATGTGACTAAAGATTTAGGCATGTGCTGTTTGTAATTAGGATGTAAGGAGTGGTTAATGTACCAAGAACTCAATATGCCATATTTTTGGAATGATCTCAGACTATCACCACAGAAGTTCAGTGTTTTCTGGCTTTCATTTTTGTACCTATCTGGAAGAGAACATGGAACCCAGACCCCTTCCCAAAAGAGGTACTTAGAAACTTTGAGTAAAAAGTGTTGGGAATATATAACCATTTCCTGAATCCTGTGGCTATTGTTTTGTTTTATCCTGCCCTTTGATGTAAACACTGAAAACTAGGAATGTCTATTGTATCCTCCAGGGAACGCTGACCTGTAATTGGTCTACTCGAGTTGATTCCTAGAATACGGCTGTGAAACAGTTAGTTCCACAATTGTAAAGAAAAACCACTACACATGTGTCTGGCCTTAGTTCTGTAATGTGTCATTGGAGTTTGTTGTAATTTTGTGATAATGGATTTTCCCCATCATGACTCCTTAACATTGTGTCATTGTCAGGGATTTTGGGCTTTATCCTGGGTTGCAGTAAGTTTCAATTTTCCTTTCCACCGAAACAAAGGAAACTGGCCTTATTGAAAATTTCTAAGGCTCAGAATCTCTGATTAAGGCCATATGTCTGAAAGCAAATGCAAGATGTCATCTCGTGAGTATTGTATATCTCCAAATGATCGGATGGTAAATATCAGCCCATCTATAGAGATATAAGTATGTGAGTCAGACATTCAGCACTATGTACTGGCCAATGTCACAACAACTGTGTACAAGAGAAGTGTTAATGTGTTATGTATCCTTCTATCTCCAGTGTATGAATGGCTACATTCAGAGAACAAGTTATTTTAATATCTGAGATTTCTTTGTGGTTTATCTATGATTACATTCAATTTTGCTTTTTTCTTCTTTCGGTAATTTAAAATAATATTCTTTTTTTTTGTCACCTCTTTGGCTTGTCTTCTCCTATCCCATATGATGAAAGAAATGCACAACTCAGTTGCCTTTTCTCTCACTGGGCCTTTTTTAAAACTTGCCTCAGGATGCAGCCACTACCTATGTCTTTGTACCTGTGGTGTGACAAGTGGTGATGAACACTACTTGATGTGATTGTAAGTTCATTATCAGAAGTCACTACACAAATGTAAACTCATTGAAATAATCAAGTAGGAGATAACATGGTAACTTCAGTCTTCTTATATGGATCACTTGTTGTCCAAGCATTATATATTCTAGTATGAAAATAGTCATTTAAACAGTGGAGTGACTATTATTTTCTTAGTGTATAGATGCTGAAGGGAAGATACTTGTGTCAAGAAGACTTAGTATCCATGAAGATCTAACCTAAAGTCATGAATGGAGCAGAGCAAATAATTAACTTATGGAAGTTTAGCCATACTTAATCTTCCTTAAATTAATTGTTGTCTTTGTACTGTCTGTGTTGTTGGTATGCGGTGATGTAGAGTCAACAACGCCCTGTAGGTGTAGGTGGCGACCAGTTGTTGTTAGTTATTGTGAAAACACGACAAAAATCATCGCAGATTTAAAAGGCAGGCTTAATCATCAATAAAGAATTATGTTGCGATATTGCATCTTTTAATTTTCCCCTGGCAAGCAAGTGTGATATACCCTGTGTTGTTGCAACAATTTACCTCATTCTGATTGTATGTTAAAAGACAAATGAAGATGTTCAGTTCTAAGGAATTCACAAAAAGAAGAAGAAAAAAAAGAAGAAGAAAAAAAAAAGAAAAAACAACAACATAAAAGGCGACACAAGTATTAGAACAGGAAATGCAAAATGCGGTAATAACTAAACAATGTACTTATTACGTTCCAAAGACTTGTATCGCATACAGATCACTTTTGCGCAAGGAATTTAACTGCATATCCAAATACTCTTCAGCAGAATCCATAACGATGGTAGTGAATGTACTGTTCATTGAAATGCTTACTTGATTAAAAAGTCAATTCAGTATGAAATGAACACAATGCACTCTTAACACTGATATTCAATATAAACGTAAGGAGAAGACCAAAGTAGCGAGTTTTTACCCTAGACAGTCTGGATAGGATGCTAGCTCTCTCTCTGAATCATTAGAATATCACAAATTTTGCAAATATTAATACTCTCAACATTACATCAGTAGTAAGAGTTCCAAACTTTCATGATTTTACAAAAAGTGCACACCTATACATATATAAGACATGTGTGCTCACGTTTCTTTACCAGTTTCATCACATTCGTATCTATACCTCTATTTATTTACATAAATTGCATAAATTCGCGGCCACCCTAAATTTGTCGAATTGGTATTTTATTTGGTAACACTAGTGCATTCAAGTATATGTAAGCCCTTGCTTGAGATTGCGAAGTTTTGGCTTCGCGGACCTTCTATTATGACGGTTGCAACACTAGAATTCAAGTATATATAAGCCCTATCGTTAAGTAAACAAATTAGTAAGAG
>NC_051394.1:9453453-9455953 GCF_015228065.2 Penaeus monodon | reverse complement strand
ACACACATATACACAAATATACTATCACAATATAATATATAACTATAATTATATAACTACCATCATATATATCACACACCACTATATCAGTATCATTATATATAATATATATTAGCATATATAATACATAATGAATATAATAGATATATATATATATATATATGAAATATACTACATATTATAATATCATATATATCATCATATAAATACACACATATATATATCATATATAATATCACCACACACACACACAACACAACACACACACACCACACACACACACACACACACACACACACACACACACACACACACACCACACACACACACACACAACCACACACACACACATATATATATATATATATATATTTATATATATTAATATAATAATATATATATTATATACTATATATATATTATATATATATATCATTAATAGATATATAAACACACACACACACACACACACACACACACACAACACCACCACAACACACACACACACACACACACACACACACACACACACACAACAAACACACATATACACACATAAACACACACACAGACAAACACACACACACACACACACACACAATACACACAAAACCCATACACACACAACAACAACAATACACACACATACACACACACACACACACATATCATACATACTATAATAATAAACAATATAAATATAATATATATATATAATATATATATATATCATATATATATCATATATATAAACATAAAACACAACACACACAAAAACACACACAACACACAACACAACACACACCAGTACAACACACACACAACACACACACACACACACACACACACAACATAACACACACTACACACAACACACACTCACATCACAATACTGAAATCACAACACATATATACACAATATACTAATCACACTAATAAACACATTATACACATATACACACTATATAACACACAATTATATAATACTATCACACACACACATATAACAACACAACCATACACACACACAATCACAACAACTACACAATATTACATATAAATACATCACAACACATTACACATACAAGGCACATACACACATAAGCACAACGAGCCCACACAATACAACAATAAACACCAACAACACACACACTAAATATACACACATTACAGAAACACATACACATACACATCAGATACACCAACATACACACATACATCATAATACATACACATACACAATACACACACACACAACACACACACACACACACACACACACACAACACACACACAAACAAACAAAACATAAATATATATATATATATATATATCATATATATTATATATATATAGATATATATATATATATATAGACATACACACAACACACACATATATATATATATATACTATATACCAATAAAACAAAATATAATAACACAAAACTATCATAATATATCAACTATATACATAATAAGATATATAATATATATATATATCATATCATATACAATAATATATATACATATATACATACACGACACATATAAACACTACACACAAATACATAACATACAACACCACATCATACCATCACAGACAACACCTACCACACACCACGGCAGCAGACACACACCATACACACACACAATCACATATCAATAATATCACAAAAAAAAAAAAAAAAAAAAAAAAAAAAATATAAAATACAAATATCAACAGTCACATCCAATATATCATGAAGCCATACCAACATGCCGAATAATCACAGATCACTAATCATCATCGATCACACTAAAACTACATCGACTACTAGCATCACAACACCAATCATCAGTAAACCATAATATAAAATACACACACAACACACACACAAAACACAACGCATAGATATATATAATAATATATATATATATATATTATATATATATATTATATATAAATATATAATATAATATATATATACATATATCATATCATTTATATATACTAATATTTAGAATTGTATTATATTTATTTTTTTTTATATAATATTATACATATTATAATATAATATATTCTAAAAGTTGTTGTATATGTGTATTGACGAGTTTGGTTATTTATTTGATTTTATTAGTGTTATGTATGTTATTTATGTTATGTATATGATTGATCCGGCGGAGATCACAGCAGGATGATGCAGGCAGGCAGTGATGCTGGGAGATACAAATAATCAACAACAGACAGAAACAAAGAAACAATAAACGCAAAAAAATGAAAAACACAGAAACGACCGACGACACAGACACACCAACCACAACAACAAAAAACACCAAAACAACAACCCAACCCACACAACACCACACAACTAATAAAAAAAAGATTTACTACACCACCACCGAACTGCACTTAACTCATGTGTTGTTATTTTTTGAAATTTAAGTGTGTGTGTGGTGTGTTGGGGTGTGTGGTGTTGGTGGTTTGTTTTTTTGTGGTGTGTGTGTGGTGTAGTGTATGA
>NC_051394.1:9445953-9450953 GCF_015228065.2 Penaeus monodon | reverse complement strand
ATATAGATGTTATAGATATAAGTATGTATTATAATATATTTATATATTATATCTCTATAATATATATACTATCATAGTATATATTATAATATTGATATATTATATATATATATATATAATATATAGAGAGCTATATATAATATATATATACATCAATGTTGTTTTTTTTAATTACAAAAAATCCCCCAAAAGTAGAACGAAAAAGAACAAAGAAGAAGAAGAAGAAGAAGAAGAAAGAAAGAAGAAGAAGAAGAAAGAAGAGAAAAGAAAGAGAAGAAGAAGGAAAAGAAGGAAGAAGAAGAAGAAAACGGAGAGCAGAGTACTCAAAAGGCGCATCTGGCACCCTCAGAATCGTCCTATAGTAATTCTGGACAAATGGACAATATAGCACTGATCCAGAAAATAGATTACGTGTACATTGCAGCTTAAAGTACTGTTCATTAAAGCAATAATGCAAGTAAGCTAAGGCGCAATGCGATATTTTTATCTAAGAAAATCGTTGCGTATATAATCTGCGTACATGTGCTGGGCTGGGATTTAGGGTCCGGTCCAAGGCTAGCTTATTCCGCTCCATTTAATCTTCCCAACATTTCTTATATTCGGTGTGTTCGTTCTATGCAAAGTGTCAGAGAGTATACTGTATGTGTGTGTGTGTGTGTGTGTGTACACACACATACATACACATATGTATATCTGTATCTATCTATCTCACTCTCACTCTATCTATCTATCTATTTATCTGTCAATCCGTATTTTTACTTAATCCAAAAAGGAAATTTCGATAAATATTTCCAGGAAGGTAAAAAAACCACTTGGCTAAGTACGTAAAGACATAAGGCGTACTGTTGACGATATAAAGTTTCCTGAAATTACAGCACATTTTTTATTTTACAGCTTTTCGGTCAGACCTGCATGCTGCGCGCGCGCGCACACACACACACACACACACACACACACACACACACACACACACACACACACACACAACACACAACACACACACACACACACATCGCACGCAGCCACGCAGCACGCACGCACCTATGAACGACACGCACGCACGCACAACACACCACCACACACACACACACACACCACACACACACAACACACACACAACATACACACACACACACACACACACACACCCACTCACACACACATCCTGGTAGTCGAATGTACTACCTAATTCCCGGCTGTAGCCCTAAACACCGTTTGTCGCTGACTTCATCTCCATTCTGGCTGCTCCTACGACATGCACTGGGGCCAAACTGCCAAGGATCTTGCTCTTCCCTTCGGTTACATCATAAGAGATGGGAGTACCTACTGAATTAGGGGAAAAAAAAACTTGTACCATTCACCAAGTTTCGGCCTGTATCCCGGGAGAGGCCATTCTAACACTGCTGCAAAAAACGACGACACGATATTGTCTTGATTGGCGTAGAACAGGGGTGTTAAATGAGGCCCTCTGGATGGCTCCTAATTTGCCCTTGGATGGAAAAGATGAATCATTAGCCTGTGTCATTTTGATTGTCATGAGAGAGAATAACATATGATCAGTGATGATGATAATAATAACAAAAACAAAAACAAAACAAAGTAGAATGTACAAAAAAAAAAAAAAAAAATCTATCTATCTATCTATATATATATGTGTGTGTGTGTGTGTGTGTGTGTGTGTGTGTGTGTGTGTGTGTGTGTGTGTGTGTGTGTGTGTGGTGATGTGGTGTGTGTGTGTGTGTCGTGTGTGTGGTGTGTTTAAGGAGATGTGGATCATATGGGTACTGCTTGTGAGGCTAACAGTTATTTGTACCATACTACTGGAAGTACAACCTTCTGTTTTGTAAAGTGCATTTTTTCAAATGGCTCAAATCTCATAAATATATTTAATCCAACTTAAACCACTAAATAAAAAAAATCAAACTGTATCTAAAAAATATTGGACAGCAGTTCCTTTTCAGTAAAAATCTTGAAAAAAAAACTTAATTCGTTACTGAAAGATACCTTGGAACAGGGAAATGGCGAGTGGGCTGGTACAGTGCGCGTGACCTGTGTGTACGAACAGAGATCGGAACTTGAGGCCTCGCACTTGAATCAAACCTCCTTCTCTGAAACATGATAGACTAAAAAACATACGAATAGCCACGAGGGGAATAGGTGAAGAAATGAGGCATTTAAAACAAAGGTGTTTGTTTACACTCTCGAAGATTAAGAAGAGATTTATTGTGAAGACTAGACAAGGAAAGGACATGTTAATAAAAGAAACATCATATCTAGTTTCTCCCCTTGACAAATTCAGGAAGAAAAGGCAAATTCTAAAAGGAAGCCTGAGACAAAGATTACCCAGTATTGTTAAGAAAAATCAGAATAAAAGCCCCAAACAGTGGGGACGACGAACGAAAATGTGCGGCGAAAAGAAACCAAGAAATTGCTCCTAACCTGAGCCATGGAAACTGACAAAGACAAAGGAGTTTAACTAGCAAGAAGCAAACAAGAAACATGTTATGGAACAAACAAAGGTATACACTTATCTTTTCCCAAAGATAAGTGTGGAACCACCGATGCAACACTGGAGGAAAAGATCAGTTCCAACTAACATGGAATCATAAAAAACGATAACTCGGCTGCACAAAGAAATAAGACAATAGATATCCATTCTTTTAAGAGAGTCAATATTTTTCAATAAGCGGCTCCTCTCTCTAAACAAAGAAATCAGCCACATGAATGAAAGGCATTATATTAGCAGGGAAAAATAGTAATAATAAGACATGTAGTGAATCATGACATTTCGAAGTAGTCAAGGGTCCGCAATTAGAGCCCAAAAAATAACCCTTAGGTTATTTGTTCAGCTGATAATAGCTACTCTAGACGTTTCTGAAAAAATCACTACGTTTCATTTCCTTATTGTAGCTTTTGAAACTGTTCATCTTTGTGGCCCTCGTTATTGTTTTCGCATTTGTTTGCGTTATTGTTTTCGCAAATTTAATTGCCACCTCTACCAAAAGGACATTGCAAATATCAACAAACATTCAATGATATTTCCGGAAACACATTTGAAGGAAGACAAAAAAAAAAAAAAAAAACTGACTGAGATAATACGGAAAAAGAGTATGTATTCATATCTGAAACGCTAAACAAACAAATAGATAAGAAATATGGTGTCATAGAAGACTCAAAGAACACTATAACAGTAGTAAAAGTAATAGAGATTCTGATACGCGGATTCCACATCACTTTTCAGTGGCGCTGTAATATGTTTAGTAACTGATACAACATAGAACGGGAATCCGAGGCATTTATGATATTAGGGGTTCTTTACTGTCCCATTCAGTAATTGATATAAACAAACTAACAAAAAGCTCAAAACTCTACTAGAGATGAAAAATTCGAAAAGAAAAGACTTTTTGCTCACAATAAGTAACAAATCATTTCAACAAGGGGGAGGAAACGTACAAAAGCGAAGATACAATGTATTTTCCCGCCAAAATATATAATACAATTAGACTACAGGGATGTAGGACCGGATTTCTCTAACCTTAAAGAGAACTTCAATTCTCAAAAGGATAAGGCCCATAGTGTTCTTTGTATATAATATGTAATATATATTTGTTTAGCATAAAACTGTGTAAATGTTTAGGTAATTAAATGTTTCAGTTTCATTCTCAGCATCAACCAAGTTCAGGTCAAGTAGGATATGATGATTAAAATCGCTAAAAGAAGCATTAACGCAAGTGAAGATCCGCAGAGCTAATCTGTGGACTATTTTGTATTGATGACATGTAAAACCAAATAAAATGCTGAATGGTTAACGGCTACAAGGCAAAATAATTGTGATAATCAAAGGTCATATGGCATTATCGAAAGGTATATTAGTGAAAACGGTAAAGAGGTAAGTTGATTATTAAATGTGCTACACGTCAAAAGTCGTATAGCAGTTCAGAATAGTATGTCATTGAAATGGGGATAAGGGGTGAGAGGAGAGAGGGTGAGTGAATGGACTAAGACTGGGATTAAGACGGGTGATTAGGTTAAAGTTGCCAAAGGAAGAAGTCTGGGTTCTGCAAGGAGTGCCGTAATATAGGGTAAAAATAGAATTTAGCAGAAGGGGAAAGGGGGTTCAGTTCAGGAGATATGGCAGGAGGGAGAGGATCAAGGGAAGGTGGCTGATGTGACAAAGGGTCACGCGTGTGAATCCAGGGGGACTCGGAAGGGATAATGGGGAAGGAAGGGAGGATGATAGAGATGAAGCAGGGGGGAAACGAGATGTGTTGAGAGGGAGTGGGAGGAAGGGGTGTAGGGAGAACAAATGTATAAAGAGGGAGTTTGGATATCAGTTACTTTGAGTATAGAGGGAATGAAGAATAGGAGATGCGAGAGGATGAAGATGTAGATAGGCATTTTATCTCGGGCTATGATTAGTTAGTTTGAGAGTTTCTGAAGTGAAGTGAAGGGCTGAGAAACAAAGGTTTCTTTTGAGGGGAAGGAGATAGGCATTTGAGGTGTAGAACAAGAGGTAGGTGGAGGACAGGATGTGGTATAAGATGGGACGGGACATTTAAATTGTGTACTACGAGTGGAACAAGGAGGGAGAGGGGTAGGTGTTGGGGCAGTGGTAGAGATTGGGGTGTCTGTATTTAGAATTGCAAAAGAATTTGATTGGAAGAGGAAGGGGCAGAATTGGAAACGTAAGATGGAGGAAGAATAGATATGGGGGGGGGGGACTGTAGAAACATCTTGAGAGGAAGGGTGTGTGGCAGTATTGGAGTAGGGAGTAGGAAAAAAAACTCGTCGACGTTCTTCGCGTAAAGTGAGGCCAAGTTTGAATGTGAGAGTTGCCTCCTCACACTCAAACTTGTAGGTAGGGCAACTCCTATAAAATACATGGGAACCACCACAACTGGCACATGAGCGTGGCTGTGCAGAGCAGTTTGATTTATCATGACCAAGTTGGGCACATAGAGGGCATCAGGCTGTGGAGTGGCAGTGTTTGGCAGGGCGGC
>NC_051394.1:9423453-9425953 GCF_015228065.2 Penaeus monodon | reverse complement strand
TTTTTCGAGGGAATTTCACTGTATATTTGAAGGCTAGTTCATATAAATAATAGAAATTTATTATCCTTATTTTTCTACCTCAACTTTGTTCGTTTATTCTGTACAATGAAAATATCGAGGATTTAACTCGTCATAGGCCATAATCGGCAAATAAAAATCATGTTTTTTCCGTAAAGAAATTTTGTTTTTTCCGCTCGCCTAACGCCTTCTATGGTATTCCTGCGTCACCCCTCGGCGAATGGTGTTTGCACTTGCACTGATTTACATAATTTTAGGTAAATCGAACCTAGATACAATGAAGTTCCTTGGGCAAGAAACTTCACCTCGATTGCCTATTTAGCCACTGGGTGGCCAAGCCAGCCCAAGTCAGTGCTGGTCCCAAGCCCGGATAAATAGAGAAAAATGATTACCTAAAAGGTAACACCGGCACTCTCCGTGGAAAGGAACTGGGGACCCTACCACGTACTCACTCCAAGAGCATCACAGCATGAAAACTACAATTAAGTATCATGCTGTGACCACGGCGGCTCAAACATGAACCTACCGTTAAAAAAAAATGTTTTGTGCACTTAATTCCTTAGTCGTGTTCGGGGGCACCTCGGATTTTTTATTTCTATTTTTATTTGTTTAAGCAGGAAGCTGTAATACCGTTTGTATGAAGACAAACCGAACTGAATAAAACTAGGTTCCCCTAGAATTGGCCAAACAATATCAATGCCTTCTTTTTAGTCTGGTATGGAACGGTTGATGTCAATCTATGCCTCTGACTGAGGAGTGGAAGACAGCGGCTCAGTCAAGATTAGCGGCAAGCCCTAAATTAGAGGTCAGTGAGGATAAAGACTTAAGACAATGGACGGTGGAGGCGGAACTCCATGGGCCTCTACTCTTTATAATTCTCGTCCTTTATATGAACAGGACGAATGTGGACAGTGGTCCTTGTCAAAACATCCTATGTGCATTGTTCATTCTGACTGTGTCATTTAAAAAAAAACATAGATTGTAAAAATCATATAGTATATAATCCTAACAACTGTAAGACTTGCAGCTCTCTTCTGAAACTGTGTTGTTAAGAGAGAAGTGACACTGCATAATAATCAACAAGTCAGGTGTTTTTGGGTGGAGCTATTTTCGCTTTGATGCAGTCATTTGTTGTTCTCATCATCCTGCTCAACAGCCTCAGAAGATTCTTCGGCTGTTTTTTTTCCAAAGTTTCTCAGTTTATTTCGTCTCACAATTCAACGTTGGAGAACGTACTTGAATGTTTTACTGAACTAGATAGTCCTCTGAAGGAAGTGGTTATTTTCCTTATGAAGATTAGTCCATAACAGTCTGCGTCACGGATGTCTCTACTTCTTAGTATTAGTAGAGAAAAGAGTCCTGGTACAATGGATTCTGAATTAAACGAAGAATTTCGGTTAGATCAGATACCAAAATTCTGGCATTGTTCTATCCTTCTGGTCTGTTGAAGTACCGGATGATATAGTATCCCTGGTGGAGAAAGATGGTCAAGTTTCCTTGGTGAAAAATGTTATTATTAAACAGGTGTTTTTTGGAACAGGAAGGTAGAATTTTCACATATAAATCTTGAGCATAAGATGCGTAATTATGAAATGAATAAGCTAGGGTGCAGTACATTAAGAATATGTGGAAGACTTTTTTGGTAATTGCTAATTGCTTCACTTCTAGATTGGTGGTAGTACCTGGAACATTAGCTAAACCAGCCAGGTGACATTTAGGAATTCCATCCTTCACAAACGTGCCGGATTGGGCTTGGAGATATCAGTCATCAGAAGGACAACATGAGATCACGCATGAAAAAGGAAGCACACAGACATCAGAGAGTTCTGCAGACCATTCAGATCCTCATGGATAACTTAACTGTTCAGTGTGTTAATCATCAGAGTTCCTCCCGTTCACTTACTCTTCCCAGAACAATCATTTGGTATATTAATCAAAGAGAATTTCTACCTCATAGCCTTTCACTTCCTAGGGCAACAGAACCTAAGGCCAGATGCCCTGTTTCAAAACGATCCCTCAGGATTGAATAGGCATATTAAGACCTATCCTTCAAATTCAAATAAGCTTCTTGTTTATCCAGCATCTAATAACGCCTGTGCTTCCTTTGTTACAAGAGTAAGAAAGGAAGATATACCCTTATAGACTGAATCTCTAAGGGTGTCCTCTGTACGCGCCATAAAAGTTAATCCAGTATTAAAGCCGGATCTCTAATGCGCATGCGCAATGGCAGCATCCAGAATTAACTTTTACTTCACCTCCAGACCAAGCTTTTACTTCTGAGCTCAAAGTTTAGTCCTGCACATGCGCAGAACGCGGTACTTAATCCCACCAATCATGCATCATACATTCATCATCATAAGTTGTGGGATATTCATCCTGCAGATATAAACAACATTGAAAAGAAAAACGAAAAGAAAATCCTACAGAGAATTCCAGAATTTACAGACACAGAAAAGGCACTATTTTTTCTAGGTTGGAAAAA
>NC_051394.1:9408453-9410953 GCF_015228065.2 Penaeus monodon | reverse complement strand
ATATCTGTGTGTGTGTTTGTGTGTGTGTGTGTGTGTGTGTGTGTGTGTGTGTGTGTGTGTGTGTGTGTGGTGGTGAGTGAGTGTGTGTGTGTGTGTGTGTGTAACACACACACACACACATATTACAGTACATCGCAATATATGTAAATATAATCATTATGTCTATATCATAATAAATTATATGTAATGATTAACATAAAACAACATAATATAAAAATATATGACAACATAAAAATGATCATTATTATTACATTCTGTTAAGTAAAGCTGGCTGAATATATTCGCGGCCACACTAGAAATTCTAACCTGGATCTTATCTGGTAATACTGTAGTGCTTTCAAAAAATAATATAAATCTTGTTCTTAACTAAACAATGTAAAAAGTATTTTTTTTTTATTTTAATATTTAAAATCAAACATATATGAAAGTATATGAAAACAGATATTCACTGTCTTTATTTTTTATTCGAAAATTAATTCCCTGAGTTATACTTCTTACAGCTTACACACGCTGTAAGTCGGATGTTCTAAAATAATAAAAATAGATAAATATAAAGTGTGTAAATATACTTGTCTTTTGCTCATATGTATTTTTCCCTTTCCATAAAATTCATAAGCTGATTACCATTTAACCTAAATGTGTGTCAGTGATGAAACTCTTGTGTGACATGAATTATTGTTTGTCATATTTAGTTTTAGTTAGCTGCAGCCCTAGTTATCCTAAATTATTATCAGTGCTTAAATGATATAGAAGAGGAAGGGAAAATAATATTGGACAATAAAATTACCTGACAGTGTGTGGTAATTCGTTATATATTTTGAGGTATATATAATTTAGAGGTGAACCTTCGGCAGGAGTGTGATATCACGTTATCCCGCGTTTTTTTTCTTATACTACGGACACAGTAACCCTTGCAAACGGCTGCGAACACCCACCGAATCATTTTTGGCCTTCTTAAGGCAGCCTTATAAGAATAAATAAGTTGTTCCTATGAACGGCGTGCGAACGAAGATTCACGCACTTGATAAGATACAGTTGTTTCCTTCTCGGCACTATTGCCATTTTAAAAATTACAAGCTTTTCCACAAAGTCTCTAGTAGATGTGATGATCAAGACACAGAAATTTGAAGTGAGTGGACGGCCGCCACTTATACATCCCGACAAAATGTGCAGAAAGTCGTAAGATCTTCCTATCAGCGACTTAAGAGTGCCGCAAGTTGCACATAAGGGTGCTGTACGGCCACTGTACGATGGCTGTAAGTGTGCCGGAGGAAGGTTCTAAGGCACCCTTACGAGGAACTTAAGAACTCTACGGCCACTGTACAGCAGAAAATCCTCATCTTCTCAAGAATGCTTCAATTTGCTCTTTTTAAAGTGAATAATAGCCGCAACAACTTCCTAAAAATGCTGTAGAAAACTTTGCCCCTCTCCACGAATGTCTATGATTTCGTAGGAACTGAGAGATTCGTACGAACTCATCGTTTGTAAGGATACCAGACATTTTCTTAAAAAAATGATAATGCCAAATTACGTCTAAATTACATAGAACTTGATTGTATATGTTAAAAAGATACTTCATGACTGAACAAATTTGAACAAACATGTAGGCCTATGGAATGTTTTTTTTTTTTTCTGACGAGCGAACTATCAAGACAAAAAGGTAAATATTGTGTAAATGATATGCAAACATATAGGCAATAATAGACTCTTATATAAATATTTACTAATTCTATTTTATTTTAGCTTTTACTGTTATTTTTATTTTTAATATATTTCATGGCAGCAATCATCCTTTAGCAAGTGTAAGCTGTAAGCAGTATGGCTAAGTGTGAGCATTTGCATTCGATTAGGAAATTGAGGTAGAGAATGTCTGTTTCTTTATATACTTATTTATGCATTTACTTTTAAATACTAGAATATGGAAAATGTTGTACAGACTTTTTAACATTATTTAACAACAGGGCTTATATTGTTATACTTGAATGCACTGGAATTACCAGACGAAATCCCATCTCGATAACCTTAGGGTGGCCACGAATTTATTCGTTCAACTGTACCTGTGCTTATTTTGTTTCGAGCTCCCCAGTATCCGTGGAAAATACGAAGATGCAATTTGCTCTAAAGGTAAATTTGTATGAGGTTGTGGAGAAGGGTTAAGGTTGTCGCAGGAATTACTACGTGGATTTAAGATGCCATCACCAAGAAGTACATGGGAGCCATTGGTCTAGGTGGTGTAGCTTAGGCCTCTCAGATTTGTTTGTGGCAAGTGTGTAAAGTAACCTGTCGTTTACTCAGGGATACCAGATTTTGAAAAAGTAGTCTTGATGACAGTTGGTAATCCGTGTACCATCAGCTAGTCACAATAAGCCATGGAAACCGGGAAGCTTAAACCGATTCCCCTGTTTATGCTAAAAAAGGAGGAGAAAAAATTCAAAGAATAGAAATAACAAAACAAAATCTGCGCTTTTTCAAAAACTGCTTGCTTACTTTAATGACACAT
>NC_051394.1:9393453-9398453 GCF_015228065.2 Penaeus monodon | reverse complement strand
AGAAATATGATTAAATGATATCTATCTTACACTTTCGAGTTTCAAAACGATATTAAACAAATTGTAGAAAAGACAATTTTCACAATTTCACAAAGAATAGAATGCCAGTTTGAGGATGAATCTTTGACATGTATATGCTCTAAGCTCGGAATATGTCGTCAAAAAATCCCTTATTCAGTTACTGTTAAATACTGTGCTTAAGTTAAATTACGAGCCAAGTAAGAAAATTATATAGAAAGAAACATGAAATATATCTGTCGAGATCCCAGCACCGGTTATTATTGGTTTTGTCAGCAGATGCATTAAAAACGCTTGGCATATTTCATCTACCATCATATATGTATTAGAAAAAAAAGAGTGTAAATATAAAATACCCACTTAATACAAGAATAGAATAAATAAACAACTGTCTAATAGGAGGCGGCAAAAGGCACCGAACTACGTAAGTGCAAAGAAATAAAGTTTTTGCCTGCAATTTTGTCTATGAATCTTCGCGAAAAAGTCTGAAAACTACTATTGTTTGTGAATCGCCTGTAGCATTAGGCAGGTCGTTTTTTTCCATACTTATGGCTGTTTATGTTCTCTCTTTATATGAAGAGGAAAACGATAATGCATTTGTGCTGTGATAACTGTGGCCGAGACAGGATATATAAGTGTTCCTTATTTTCTTATAATACTTACAAAATTTCACCGTTGGAACAATTGATTGAATCGAAGATGGGTTACACTAAACCTAATCTTATGATGCAAAAGAAAATTAAAAGCAAATCTAGAAGAAGAAAAGTTTTTTTTCAGCAAAATAAATTAGGCTATTTTGAACCCCTTCTCTAAATTTATATATGGTGAAGATAACTGCGCAATAGTAATGGCACGGAAAGCTTGTTGACCAATTTTGTTGTGTTGCCAAATCCTCACATATGGGTTTCCACCATTTTCACGGTAAACACACACACACACACACACACACACACACACACACACACACACACACACACACACACACACACATATATATATATATATATATATATATATATATATATATATATAGATAGATAGATAGATAGATAGATATGTAATATATATATATATATATATATATATATATATATATATATATATATATATATATATATATGTGTGTGTGTGTGTGTGTGTGTGTGTGTGTGTGTGTGTGTGTGTGTGTGTGTGTGTGTGTGTGTGTGTGTGTGTGTGTGTGATGGCTAGCTCCGTCATCAAACGCAGCTCCCCCCCAATTTTCACCTTCTTCGATTAATTTGTCGTTGATCTACTACCAACGTCCTGGCGTTGCGAAATGCTTCTTTTTTTAAATATTCACACGTAATTGTCAAAGGCCAGAGATAATAGTTACCGCTATAAGTTAGAGCATGAGTCCACATTAAAGAAAATTATGGTTATGGGGATTATTTTGATTTAGGGGGATTCGTTTTGAACTTGTTTTTTTTTTATCCATTAATTTCCTAGACGATTGAAGGTAAATATCCTAGGAATATGTGAAACGAGGTGGACGGGCAGCGGTGAGTTCAACAGCGATAATTTCAAGGTGCTATATTCAGGTGGAGTAAAACACGAACGAGGAGTTGCTATGATACTGGACAGAGAAAACGCGAAGAGCTTGCTAGGATGGTGGGCTTTGTCAGATAGAGTCATGCTGATAAAGTTGAAAGGTAAACAAATAGATCTCAGCATCATTCAGGTATATGCACCAACGACTGCAAGTAATGAAGAAGACATCGATGAATTCTACGACACATTGGAGAAAGCTAAAACGTAATTTAAGTCGACGGATGTTACAGTCATAATGGGGGACCTAAATGCAAAGGTAGGAAACGAGGCAGATGGAGAAACAGTTGGAAAGTTTGGTCTTTGTACACAAAATGAAGGGGGGGAGATGGGTTCAGTGGTGTAAAGCAAATGAGTATGTATTAACCAATACATGGTATGAACAACATCCACGAAAATTATGGACATGGCTGAGCCCGGGAGACGATTTTAAGAACCAGATTGACTACATTGCTATCAAGAAACGGTATAGGAATGCAATTAAGAACTCAAAGGCATACCCAGGAGCAGACTGTGGTAGTGATCATAACCCAGTCATATGCGGGTTAAAGGTTAAGCTTAAGACAATCAAGAAAGGAAATACAACACCAAGAATGGATTATAGTGCTTTATTGAAAAAACAAACCATTCGAGAAGAATATGCGGTGGCTGTGCAAAATCGATTTAATGTGCTTGAAGACCAAGGAAATACTAAGTGGGAAACATTTAAAGAGGCGCTGGTATCGGTAGCAAAGGAACTTATACCTAAACGAATGAGATCTTGGACAGAATGCGCTCTAGGCAACAGCTTAAAAACCGCGGAAGCAGCGAGTACAAGCAAGCGAGCAAAGGAATAAGAAAGAAATGTAGAGAAGCCAAAGAGATCTGGCTTAATGAACAATGTGAAGAAATTGAAACACACAAAACCAATGAACCAGGCGCAATGTACAGAAAGATTAAGGAAGTAACGGGTTTCAAAGGTTGTACAGGATGCATAAGATCCAAGAATGGAGAAGTCTTAATGGAAAAGGACAACATCCTTGAACGCTGGACAGAATACATCGGGGAACTTTTTGCAGATTATATGGGGCAACAAACCAGAAATAAGAAAGGCCACTGAGGGCCCGAAAATCTTAATTTCAGAAGTTTGAGGTGCATTACAAAAGAATGAAGAGGAATAAGGCTGCAGGACCCGATGAAGTCGTCACCGAGATGATTGTTGTACTGGAAGACTTTGGTATAGAGAAGCTTACCGAAGTTTTGAACGAGGTATATGACAGCGGACAAATCCCAGAAGATCTCAGCAAATCTATTTTCATAGCCCTCCCCAAGAAAACTGGCGCAATTGAATGTGAATTACACAGAACAAATAGCCTAATGAGCCATGTGATAAAAATTCTACTCCGCATTCTGATGATGAGAGCAAGAAGCAAGATAAAACCTGAGATAGGAAAAGAACAGTTTGGGTTCGTAAAAGATGCTGGCACAAAGAATGGGATCTTCGTACTGAGAATACTATCAGAAAGAGCTATCGAGATGCAGAAGGATTTATACGTGTGCTTTATTGATTAAACAAAGGCTTTTGATAAAGTGCCACATGAAGAGCTTTTCAATATGCTAGGAAGTTTAGATCTAGATGGAAAGGATTTAAGAGTTCTGCGCAACCTCTACTGGGAACAATCGGCATGCATGCGAGTAGGAAATAACACAAGTTCATACACCAACATTAGAAGAGGCGTTAGATAGGGATGTGTGCTTAGCCCAGATCTCTTTAACCTTTACAGTGAGATTATCCTTCGTGAAATATCAACATTACAAGGGTTTCTTATCAGAGGCCACAACTTAAACAACTTGAGATATGCCGACGATACGGTGTTGATTGCAGAGTCAGAAGAGAAGCTGCAAGAGATACTAGACAATGTAGTTGAAGCCAGCGAAAAGAAGGGGCTTACCATAAACTGTAGAAAGACGGAATGTATGGTGATCAGCAAACAAAAAGTTGCTAACAGTGTAAGATACGGATTGGTGACATCTTGATAAAACAAGTACAGAAATTCAACTATCTTGGCAGCATGATAACGGAAGATGGCAAATATGATAAGAAATTAGAAGACGAATTGGAATGGCAAAAGCTGCATTTGAAAAACTGGGCAAAATAATGAAGAACAACAAAATTTCTATGTCAACAAAAATCAGAATGCTGAACTGTTATGTGTTTTCCATCCTCACGTATAGTAGCGAATGCTGGACTATTTCACAGGTTATGGAGAAACGAACTGAATCGGCAGAGATATGGTTTCTCAGGAGAATGATGAGAATATCTTGGACAGATAAAATGTCAAACCAGGAAGTGTGGAGAGAGCAGGAACAAAGCGTTTCTTCTGAAGAACATCCGAAAAAGACAGTTGGAATTTTTGGGACACGTAATGCGAAAGGAAGAGCTAGAACATCTTAGCTTGACAGGCAAGATCGATGGAAAACGAAGCAGGGGCAGACAAAGACTAACCTACACAGCAAGCATAAGTAGATGGACGAGTATAACGGAACGAGAAATTTTGAAGACCACAAAAGACAGAAAGAGGTGGAAATCCATGATCGCCAACGTCCTTGTGGGACAGGGCACTTGAGAAGAAGAATTTTCTAGATGTGATCAATTAGCCATTTTGATGTTTTTTATGTATTCCGTTTATTCAGTTTCTTTTCTTTGATATTTTCGTTATTTTGATATTTTTCTTGCTCTGCCTGAAAACCCGCGGCTGAGACCAGACAGGCCCGTGGCTTCCCCTTGCTCTGCCCGAAAACCCGCGGCTGAGACCAGACAGACCCGCGGCTTCCCCTTGCTCTGCCCGAAAACCCGCGGCTGAGATCAGACAGGCCAGTGGCTTCCCCTTACTCTGCCCGAAAACCCGCGGCTGAGACCAGACAGACCCGCGGCTTCCCTTGCTTTGGCTAAACTCTTCGGCTGTGCTTGTGCTTGCTGGCGACACCTAATTGTTCAGTTTGGAGCCGGACTTTCCTTTCTCTCGCTTTATTTATCATTTATCTATTCCTTTCTTTCGTTTTATTTATCTATTTATCTATCTTTTCCTTTCTATCATTTTATTTATTTATTTATGTTTTCTAAATTTCTTTTGTTCTATTTATTCATTTATCTTTTTATTTCTTTCGTTCTATTTATTTATTCATCTTTTTATTTCTTTCGTATTATTTCCTTACTATTCATCTTTTATTTATTTCGTTTTATTTTAATCAGGATTAGAAGAAATGGACGAGGAGGAGGAAGAGAGATATTTACAGAGATGAATATAGATAGATATGTAGATATAGATAGATAAACAGACGGAGATGGGAGAAGAGTGGAGGAGAGAGGGGACTGGGGAGGCAGGGGGAGGGGGAGGGAGGGAGGGAGAAAGAGAGAGAGATAGAGGAAGAAGATG
>NC_051394.1:9383453-9385953 GCF_015228065.2 Penaeus monodon | reverse complement strand
GTAAAGATGCTAAGTTTCATATAAGGTTTGGCTGGTATAATCTGTGATACAGGAAGGGGTTGCTGTAAAAATATTGATAATTTGGGAAAGCATTACAGAATAGAATCTTGAATTCAGATTAATTTTTTATGTTGAATTATGTAATTTCATTATATGACCTTTATGTGGTGAACAGATACTTTTTTATTATGCCAGTATGACACTTCCCAAATTCACATTAGGCACAGGACTACATGTTATAATGCTGTATTTGAATTGTTCAGTCTGTTTGTATTGTTTGTATGTCAGTAGTTTCATAAAATTCAGATGTTAGTCATGTGAAAAAACAAACTATTTATAGCTTATTATATGATTAGAGATAAAAGAAAGAAACTTCCTAACTGTCATAAAAAAACAGTAATAACTTAAAATGGTAATGATATAACTATTGCTCTTTGAGTTTTATAAAATAAGATTTTGCAAAGATGATGCTTCGGAAAAATTTAGGAAAAATTCATATGTTTTAATGACTCTGGAAGTTTGAGGAATGATTGAATGGGGCAGGAATGGTCTCCTTTATTTCAGATAGATTGTATCAGTGTGCTTTTGAAATCTTGCTTTGACAGAACTGAAGTAATGATCAGATAAATGATCTTTGGTTTGGAAAAGAATTAATCAGAATGAAGTTTAGCTAGATGTTCAAACAAAAGTTTTGCTGATTGTGACTTTCTGGTAAGAAGTGAGTGCAAATATGTGTAACTGAATCTAGATAATGAAGACTGACTTTCTTTTCAGCATACAAAGGCATTCTATTTTTTATGTTAAGAGGGTGAAGTATTTGGGTGTATAGTTAGTTGTTATTTAGGTTCTACAAAGTTCCTGTTAGCTTTTGATAATTATTCTCATTTTTGAGTTCTGTTATACTTATTTTATTTAAAAAAAGTAAAGTAGTAAGCTCAAATATAAAAGAAAGTTATAAACAAAGTTGGGTTAATAATAATGATCTTTTAACCCAATGACACTGGGAAAAAGCTGTGCTCATTTTAGATTATGTCTCATAGATGGCTCTGCATGTGCTTAGCCACAAAGGGGTCAGTTAGTAGACCTTGAATTCCTTAAATTCCTTCGAAATTTTTTTTTTTTTTTACTAATACTATCAATATCAATGGTGTTATTTTTATGATAGTCATTAAAATGATTATATTGTTATTGACATTGGTAACAGTAATATAAGATTCCATAAAATATTTTCAAAAATCAAGGAAAAGAGTAAACAGGTGAGACAGGTAGTATTCATAATTGGCTCATTGATGACAGGCGGAGCCATCTATGTGTAAACACAATAAATAAAATAAACTCACAGTGGGCATGGCTTTTATGTATGTCGGCTTTGGATTAAAAGAAGAACCCCCATTATTCTGAATTATTTTGCAAGTTGTGCACCCGTAGGATATTTTTCAATTTTAAATATTGTTTCAGGCTACCAGGATGGTTTTATCCAGAAACAGGAAGACCTTTGGAGGAAACATTTGTGAGGAACCTGATTGGAGAAAAGTACCAGCAACTTATTGATGAACTTTTTAATGCATTAAGAGAAGAAAACAGGGAAACACTTGCTTCTTATCTACTGCCATACATACGTAAGGTTAAAAAATGTACGTAATTTGACTTCTTGTATTCAGAAATTGTTCCTAATTGATGATAATCAGTCAACTTATTCGGTAATCATTATTTGTAGCTCATAAAGCAGTCAACCAAAGTCCTTAAAAGAATATTTGACTCAGATGCTTTATGCCTATATAAAGAGAAAAAATTAAAAACTCTAGCATTTAACTTATATAGTGACCGTTTATACTGTAGTATATAGAGAAAAAACAGTAAAATGTCACCTATACATTTCCTTCAGCCAGTCAGAACTCTACCATAAACTATTTCAAGGTTCCTGATCTTTAGTAGAGTCATTTGTAATATGCCAAGTGCTGTCTCACCAAGCAGCAAACACCATGAGAAGTTGTGAATAGTGGGCATTCATTCATGACTGACAATTGTGTCATTCAATATAAGAAAAATCCTAACACTAAATAAACATTTTTCAGGTCTACCGCCACAGATTGATGAAAATTTCTACCCACTTCCTACAGGCTACCCCCATGGCCTGTGCATTATCATAAATGTTAAAAATTTCATGAAACCTAGAGGAGATCATGATAATGTACGTACAGTTTGGTATAATGTATGGGTTCAGATTCATTGTTACCTGTTAACTTCTGCATAGTGAATTTACCATAAAACTTTCTTTAGTTATTATATTAACTTAGCCAGGCCTAAGTGCATGAGAATGTGTTTGTGTGTTTGTATGCATGTGGACATATTGATATGTGTCTGTGCCTGTATAGATGTGAGTTTTGTTAAATGTATGTTTGTATATATATATATATATATATATATATATATATATATATATATATATATATATATATATATATATATATATATATATATATATATATATATATATACA
>NC_051394.1:9374157-9380853 GCF_015228065.2 Penaeus monodon | reverse complement strand
ATTAAAAAATGAATATGTGGATAAACCAAATCTTTTGGGTTAGATTACCATGAGTATGACTGCTAAAGACATCTTTCTTTTACCACATAACAAGGTATCATTGAAAGGTTGTCATTTTTGTGAGCCTTCAATAACTTTTTGATGCCAGAAATGATGTTATTGAAATGTCCATTAGGTTGGTTTATTATCATTATAAAAACCCAAAATATATAATAATATATAAAATAAAATTTAAAATTTTAATATAAATATATAATATATAAAAATGTATAATATATTATAAATACACAAAATCGGGACATATATATATGTTATACACATATATACTGTAATATATAATTATAGTACAAACATATATTATATATGTATATGTATATATATAACTATAACTAATATCTGTATCTATATTATATATCTATTATTTATATTTTTAATAAAATATATATGTATATATATGTTTACCACACACACACACACACACCACACACACACCACACACACAACACACACACACACAAACACACACACACACACACAAACACACACACACACACACAAAACACACACACAAACACACACAAAACACACAAAAACAAAAACCCCAACACACACACAACACACACACACACACACACATATATTATACACACATATACTTATATAAAAATTGGGGTTATATTTGATTTCAAATTTGATATTAAATTTTTTCTCCTGTAACTGTAGATATTTCTAACCTGTTTTACCACTATCAACTTTGTTAACTACCTCTGCTCTTAAGATTAGATATGTATGTGAGTATGTCATGTATGCAAATTCACTGTTTCAGGTATTCAAAGAGCTGCAATGCATTGACAGTGATCGCAAGTCACTCTATTGTGTCTTTGCCGGCATGGCCCAAGAAGAGGCTGACAGACTTGTGCACACCAGGTAAATCTTTGCTCATGTTTTGGAACTCATTGGTTATTGATAGTTGCCACTGCAGCAGCCCTTGCTCTTTAGGCTTTAGGCATGATAATGCTTACACCAGTTGATTATAGGACAGTAAACTACCAGTGTGATTTGTTGGTCTTGTCCAAAGTGCTACTTGTTGCATGACCAGAAGCAAAATTGTAGGTGGCTTAAAGAATGAAGACTTTAAGATACTTTTTCTTTCAAAAATTCCTGTCAATAAAGAGAAGTTTCAATATGCATTATCTTGTATAGTGACAGGTATGTATCAATGTGTTTAGAAGTAAATAAGGCCAACCTAAAAACTGAGATATATAGGGATGTATGTATATAGATACTGATTGCTTTATTAATTAATGAGCAGGCAGGCAGGCAGGCAGACAGGCAGGCAGGCAATGATAGAAAGATAGATAGATAGACAAATAGACAGATGAAAGGATGGGTCAATGGAATGATATAAATATATATATTAATATCAATGTAGATATTTTTATATCTTTCTTTGCAAAATGCTTTGTAAGGAACGTTTTTTTGCCTTCTGTTGTCAATAACAAATAACAATAACAATAAGTAACATTGTGTTATTTGTGTCATTTTTTAGTATTTTGTTTTACTCCTTTTTCTGTAATACACCCTGTGCTGCCAGTCATTGGGGTAGAAATAGGGTCCTTAGCATGGAAATTGTGTCCTCTCTGGAGGCACTCTTCCAGACATGGCTCTGGGATTATACCTTCCAGCTTCGTTTACTGGCAGAAATAATGCAAGAGCCGTTCCCTTCCAAAGTGTCCACTGAGTCTAATCTTCCTCCAAGAGCATTGTGTACTTATGATAGGTTTCTGTCACCTGCCACTTAGAGACAGTATGATATGACAAGTCATTCTCATCTCCCTGGCCAAATTTTTTTATGATGGCCCATTCCTGTCAGCCATCCCTTCACCAATTTTTTTCATGATGTGAAGGTCATATCTCCTGGATCCAATTTATTAAGAAGATAAATAAATAAAAAAAGAGGTTCTGGAATACTGTAGATGATGCTTTTCTACAATATCATTTAAAGATGAAGAAATTCTACAAAACAGTAACACAACTGTTGATTATAAGAGCATACTGAAATTAAAGGTTCCTCATGATATGACCTATGGATACTATCAGAAAATACAGGGGGAAAATAACAGTGCTGCATTTAAATAAAAAATAAAGTGTTTTAGACAAAGTAAGCTTGATTTAGTACACATTACTCCCTTATAATTTGTGAATATAGTAGCAGAATATGTGTTCCCATATGTGTTACCCATACTCAGTTCATATAAAACTTCATTAATTGTTGCTTTTGCAGAAAGCTTGTAAAGTGGTTCCTGAATCTAGTAAAGATGCTGTTTCATATAAGGATTGGATGGTATAAGCTATGATACAGTAAGGGGTTACTGTAAAACTATTGATAATTTGGGAAAGCATTACAGAAAAGAATCTTGAATTCAGATTAATCTTTTTTATGTTGAATTATGTAATTTCTTTATATGACCTTTATGTGGCGAACAGATACTTTTTTATTATGCCAGTATGACACTTCCCAAATTCCCATTAGGCACAGGACTACATGTTATGATGCTGTATTTGAGTTGTTCAGTCTGTTTGTATGTCAGTAGTTTCATAAAATTCAGATGTTAGTCATGTGAAAAAACAAACTATTTATAGCTTATTATATGATTAGAAATATAAGAAAGAAACTTCCTAACTGTCGTAAAAAAGCATTAATAACTTAAAATGATAATGATATTGCTCTTATAAAATAAGATTTTGCAAAGATGATGCTTAGGAAAAATTTAGGAAAAATTCAGATGTTTTAATGACTCTGGAAGTTTGAGGAAATGATTGAATGGGGCAGGGTCTCCTTTATTTCAGATAGATTGTATCAGTGTGCTTTTGAAATCTTGCTTTGACAGAACTGAAGTAATGATCAGATAAATGATCTCTTGGTTTGGGAAAAAGAATGAATCAGAATGAAGTTAGCTAGATGTTCAAACAAAAATTTTTGCTGATTGTGACTTTCTGGTAAGAATGAGTGCAAATATGTGTAACTGAATCTAGATAATGAAGACTGACTTCTTTTCCCGCATACAAAGGCATTTTATTTTTTATGTTAAGAGGGTGAAGTATTTGGGTGGGATAGTTAGTTGTTATTTAGGTTCTACAAAGTTCCCGTTAGCTTTTGATAATTATTCTCATTTTTGAGTTCGTTATACTTATTTTATTTAAAAAGTAAAGTAGTAAACTCAAATATAAAAGAAAGTTTTAAACAAAGTTGGGTTAATAATAATGATCTTTTAACCCAATGAACGGGAAAAAGCTGTGCTCATTTAGATAGTCTCATAGATGGCTCTGCAGTGCTTAGCCACAAAGGGTCAGTTAGTAGACCCCGAATTCCTTAAATTCCTTGGGAAAAAAAATTTTTTTTTTACTAATACTATCAATATCAATGGTGTTATTTTATGATAGTCATTAAAATGATATATTGTTATTGACATTGGTAACAGTAATATAAGATTCCCTAAAATATTTTCAAAAATCAAGGAAAAAAGTAAACAGGTGAGACAGGTAGTATTAATTGCTCATTGATGGACAGGCGGAGCCATCTATGTGTAAACACAATAATAAAATAAACTCACAGTGGGCATGGCTTTTATGTATGTCGGCTTTGGATTAAAAGAAGAACCCCCATATTCTGAATTATTTTGCAAGTTGTGCACCCGTAGGATATTTTCAATTTTAAAAAATTTTTCAGGCTACCCGGATGGTTTTATCCAGAAACAGGAAGACCTTTGGGGGAAACATTGTAAGGAACCTGATTTGGGGAAAAGTACCAGCAACTTTTTGATGAACTTTTTAATGCATTAAGAGAAAAAAAAACAGGGAAACACTTTCTTCTTATCTACTGCCATACATACTAAAGGGTTAAAATGTACGATTTGATTCTTGTATCAGAAATGTTCTAATTGATGAAATCAGTAATTTTCGGTAATCATATTTGTAGCTTAAAGAGTCAACCAAAGCCCTTTAAAAAGAATATTTTGACTCAGATGCTTTTGCCAATTAAAAAGAAAAAATTAAAAACTCTAGATTTAACTTATAGTGACCGTTTTTATGTATATATCGAGAAAAAAAACAAAATGTCACCTATACATTTCCTTAGCCCTCAGAACTCTACCCTAAACTATTTTAAGGTTCCTGTCTTAGTAAATCATTTGAATATGCCCAAATGCTGTCTCACCAAGCGCAAACACCATGAGAAGTTGTGAATATGGGCATTCATTCATGTGACGATTGTGTCATTCAAAACAAGAAAAAAACCTAACCAAATAAACATTTTTTAGGTCTACCGCCACAGATGATGAAAAATTTTACCCCCTTTCCCACAGGTACCCCATGGGCCCGTGATTATCTAAATGTTTAAAAATTCATGAAACCCAAGGGGGATATGATAATTTCGTACAGTTTTGGGTTAAAGATGGGGTTTAGATTTAGTTACCCGTAACTTTTGCCCTAGTGAATTTTCCTAAACTTTTTTTATTATTAATTAACTTGCCAGGCCTAAGTGCATGAAAGTGTTTTTTGTTTTGTAGCATGGGACATATTTATTGTGTCTGGCCGTATAGAGTGAGTTTTTTAATGTATGTTTTATATATATATATATATATAAAAATATATTAAATATAAAAATATAATATATTTAAAAATATATAAAATAATATAAAATGAGTTATATATAACACAAAAAATATCTAACTATCTTTTTCAAATATATATTATAATATATATATAATAAAAATATTATATATATAATATAATATTAAATATATATATTTTATATATAAAAATATATATATTATATAAATAAAAATATAAATATAATATTTTAAAATATATATATATATATATATATATATATATACTATATATTATATATATAATTAAATTTTTTTATTAAAATATAATATATATATATATATATTATAAAATTTTATTTATATATAATATATATATTTACATATAATATATATAATAATATATATATATATAAATAATAAAAAATTTATATAATAAAATAATTATATAATATTTATATATTTTATATTATTATTAAAAATTTATATTTTTATATATTTAAATTTTTTATAATAAAATTTTTTTTAAAAAAAAAAAAAAAAAAATAGTTTTTTTATATATAAAAATATATAAATTTTATATATATTATATAATTTAAAAAAATTTTATATAAAAATATATATTATATATATATATATATATTATATATATAATGTATAAAAAATAATAATATATACATATATTATTTAAAAAAATATATATTATATATATATAATATAATGTATAAAAAAAATAAATCTATAAATATAATATATATAAATATATATAAAAACAAAAATATAAAATAAATATAAATATATATAAATACAAAAATTTAAAAATAAATAAAATGTTGTGTATATATAAAATATTTGATATGTGTATAATAACATAATTGATAATTTTAATTTCATATATACATATATTATATTTATATTATAAAATACAGATATTTATGTATATATAATAAATATATAGATAAACTATGTACCAAACCCTGTTTAAAACACCTAATACAATGTTTAAAAAATATACACCCACATTTATAACAACATTCTTAATATTCATACATTTTCAATATTACATAATTTTTCGTACATATAATCAATCTCTCTCTCTCTCTCTCTCCTCTCTCTCTCTCTCCTCTCTCTCTCTCTCTCCTCTCCTCTCCCCTCTCTCTCCTCTCTCTCTCTCTTTTTTCTCCCTCTCTCCTCCTCTCTCCTCTCTCTCTCTCTCTCTCCTATATTATAAAATATAATATATATATTTAAAAAATAATATATATATATAATACAACTACAACAAATACATATAAATATTATTGTACATTATATATGTACAATTTTAAAGTACATATTAAAATAAATATATATATTTTATATATAATATATATATATCATATAAAACATTATAATTAACAACCCCACAACAACACACATATAATAAAAATATATTATATATATATATATATATATATATATATATAATAATACATATTTAAATTCCCAAAAATATATATATACATAATATACTATATAAAATAATATATAATAAACACACACACCACACAGGGGGGTTTTGTGTGTGTGTGTGTGGGTGTGTGTGTTGGGGTGTGTGTGTGTGGTGTGTGTTGTGTGTGTGGGGTGTGTGTTTATTTTAATATTTATATGATATATATGATATAATTATTATATATATGAGATATATATATATATATAATATATATATATTTTAATATATAAAATATTATAGGGGACCCAAAAATAATCAAAAATATACATATACATAATATATATATTATATATAGTATAATTTCAAATTTTTATAAGGAAATATCATATATATTTAATAATATATATGTATAAAAAATAATAAATTTTAAAAATTTTTATAAAAATATAAAAATATAAAAAAAAAAAATAAAAAATTTAAAAAATATTTAAAAAAAAAAAATATATTAAAAAAATAAAATAAATAATAAAAAAATGTTTAAATAAATAAAAAAAATTTTTATTTTTTAAATTTTTTATTTTTATATTATTTTTATTTTTAAAAATTAAATATATATTTTTTATTTTATACAATTTTTTAATTTTTAAAATAAAA
>NC_051394.1:9364386-9369386 GCF_015228065.2 Penaeus monodon | reverse complement strand
AACTCGGCTGCACAAAGAAATAAGACAATAGACACCCATTCTTTTAAGAAAGTCAATATTTTTCCAATAAAGCGGCTAAACAAAGAAATAGCACATGAAAGGCATATAATTAGAAGGAAAATAGTAATAATAAGACATGTAGTTGAATCATGACATTTCGAAGTAGTCAAGGGTTCCTCATTAGACCAACAAATAACCCTTTAGGTTATTTGTTCGTCTGATAAAGAACTCTTGACGTTTCGAAATATCACTATTCAGTTTCATTCCTTATTGTAGCTTTTGAACTGTTCATCTTTGTGTGCACGTTATTGTTTTCGCATCTTGTTTTCGTTATTGTTTTCGCAAATTAATTCCACTCTACCAAAAGGACATTGCAAATATCAACAAACATTCAATGATATTTCCGGAAACACATTTGAAGGAAGACAAAAAAAAAAAAAAAAAACTGACTGAGATAATACGGAAAAAGAGTATGTATTCATATCTGAAACGCTAAACAAACAAATAGATTAAAAAAATATAGTGTCATAGAAGACTCAAAGAACATTATAACAGTGGTAAAGGTAATAGAGATTCGGATACGCGGATTCCACAACACTTTTCAGTGGCGCTGTAAATGTTTTAGTAACTGGAACAAATAGAACGGGAATCCGAGGCATTATGATATTAGGGGTTCTTACTGTCCCATTCAGTAATTGAAAAACAAACTACCAAAAAGCTCAAACTCTACTAGAGATGAAAATCGAACGAAAGTACTTTTTGCTCACAATCAAGTAACAAATATTTCAACAAGGGGGAAACGTACCATAAGCGAGATACAATGTATCTTCAAAATATATAATACAATTAGACTACAGGGATGTAGGACCGATTTCTCTAACCTTAAAGAGAACTTCATTTCTCAAAAGGATAAGGCCCATAGTGTTCTTTGTATATAATATGTAATATATATTTGTTTAAGCATAAAACTGTGTAAATGTTTAGGTAATTAAATGTTTCAGTTTCATTCTCAGCATCAACCAAGTTCAGGTCAAGTAGGATATGATGATTAAAATCGCTAAAAGAAGCATTAACGCAAAGTGAAGATCCGCAGATGCTAATTCTGTGGACATTTTTATTTGTGACTAAATCAAATAAAATGCTGAATGGTTAATGGCTACAAGGCAAAATAAATGTGATAATCAAAGGTCATATGGCATTATCGAAAGGTATATTAGTGAAAACGGTAAAGAGGTAAGTTGATTATTAAATGTGCTACACGTCAAAAGTCGTATAGCAGTTCAGAATAGTATGTCATTGAAATGGGGATAAGGGGTGAAGGAGAGAGGGGTGAGTGAATGGACTCAGACTGGGATTAAGACGGGTGATTAGGTTAAAGTTGCCAAAGGAAGAAGTCTGGGTTCTGCAAGGATGTCCGTAGGGTAAAATAGAATTTAGCAGAAGGGGAAAGGGGGTTCAGTTCAGGAGATATGGCAGGAGGGAGAGGATCAAGGGAAGGTGGCTGATGTGACAAAGGGTCACACGTGTGAATCCAGGGGGACTCGGAAGGGATAATGGGGAAGGAAGGGAGGATGATAGAGATGAAGCAGGGGGGAAACGAGATGTGTTGAGAGGGAGTGGGAGGAAGGGGTGTAGGGAGAACATATATAAGAGGAGGTTGGATATCAGTTACTTTGAGTATAGAGGGAATGGAAGAATAGAGATTGGAGGATGGATGAGATGTAGGCATTTTATCTCGGGCTATGATTAGTTAGTTTGAGAGTTTCTGAAGTGAAGTGAAGGGCTGAGAAACAAAGGTTTCTTTTGAGGGGAAGGAGATAGGCATTTGAGGTGTAGAACAAGAGGTAGGTGGAGGACAGGATGTGGTATAAGATGGGACGGGACATTTAAATTGTGTACTACAGTGGAACAAGGAGGGAGAGGGGTAGGTGTTGGGGCAGTGGTAGAGATTGGGGTGTCTGTATTTAGAATTGCAAAAGAATTTGATTGGAAAGGAAGGGGTCAGAATTGTAAACGTAAGATGGAGGAAGAATAGATATGGGGGGGGGGGGACTGTAGAAACATCTTGAGAGGAAGGGTGTGCGGCAGTATTGGAGTAGGGAGTAGGAAAAAAAACTCGTCGACGTTCTTCGCGTAAAGTGAGGCCAAGTTTGAATGTGAGAGTTGCCTCCTCACACTCAAACTTGTAGGTAGGGCAACCCCTATAAAATACATGGGAACCACCACAACTGGCACATGAGCGTGGCTGTGCAGAGCAGTTTGATCTATCATGACCAAGTTGGGCACATAGAGGGCATCAGGCTGTGGAGTGGCAGTGTTTGGCAGGGCGGCTTAAACGCCAACAATTCTGACATTGACGGAGGGAGGTTGATATGGTCGGACAAGGAGGGATTCTCCGCCAATATAAACATCTAGGGGGGGGGGTCACGTGTATGGAAAGTAATCTTGGCAGTATTGGTGGAGGACTTATGGCAGCCTCTAGGGGGAATGGTGCATCACAGTCCACGAGGCAGGCGAGTAAGTCTTCACAATCAGACCAATTCTTGTCGTAGACAAGGCAGCTTGTCGGAGAGATGGACACAATGTCGGTATAGATATTGAGGGAGGGACGAGGCTGGGCAGGAATAGGTTTGCTAGTGAAATCAGTCACGGTTGATATTACTTTAGCCTTGGATTCAGTTGTAACTGTGATAAGGCTGCAGAAGGAAATTTTGCCTACTTGTTTTGGGGGGCATTGTTGGAAGAGGAGAGTGTTATCAGATTCAGGGGGTGTAGAGGGGATCACAAAAAATACATCCCATTTGGCTGGGCTAAAGAGAGTACTTTAAAATCTATAGAGGTCGTAGAAGAACGGGGCCTTGTGGAAGAGAGAGTGGTGAGTGTGAATGGAGTAGTATTGCGGAGAGACAGATAATAAGGCTGAAGAGTAGTAATACAGGAGGAGGGGGTAGTAGATGGAGTAGAGGATGTTAGGAGGGGAGGAATGTTTCCTGGAGGTTGAGTAATGAACTGGGTGGATGATTTGGACTGGATTGAGATTATAGTAAATATTGAGGAGGTGAGTAGTAGTGTTCAGAGTCCTTGTCAAAGGAGTGCCTAGGGTTAGGGAATTAGGGAGATTAAAATCAGTGGGTCTAGTTTATAAAGTGGCTTGCCTCATTGGGGAGAGAAATGGTCTACCCCTCAGGGTCCCCTTAATGGATAAGGCTAGCAACTGAACGGGAATTCCGTGCCTATGTCTCTCCTAGGCCGTTCATGACTGGCACAGAGTCAGACTTTTATTCTTTCAACACGGCTCTCACACCTTAGGAAGTGGATAGTAGAAGAAATTGGAGATGAAAAGGAACGGGAGAAGGGAAGAAGAGAAGACTGTGTAAGATTAGTTGGGTCGAGGGCGTTTTTTAAATTACGTTGTAGAAGTGCCAAAAGAGAAAGCAGAGCAGGGCACTGTGTCCGCCTAAGGAGGAAGGTAGCTGTTGAAGATAGAGGTGTGAAGTGTTGCCTCCGGCCTTGCTCTGTATTGTTCACACCTCCGGTAACAACAGGCAATGGAATTGGGGGGGGGGGGGTCAAATAAAAGAATTTACAAAAGGAATTATAGTCTTTAATAACAAAAATACCGAAGAAAAAATAACAGTGATGCCATAGAATGCAAACATTCTTCTATTTGCATATTTCTTCTATTTCTATTATGTTAAATCACTGAGAATATACATCCTAATAGATTCCATGTTTTTTAATGGAAGCATTATCTATAAACTTTGAAGACCTGTCTTTGATGAATATTCAGAAGACTGTTTATGCCCAGCAGGCTAAAGATTAGAAATAGTAATCCTATATGTAAAAGAGAAAATAAAGATGAAGCAAAACGAAAGAAAGAAAGAAGATAAAGACGAAGGAAAAAGAAAGAATGAAAGAAAATAAAATCAAGGCAAAATCAACCCTTAGACAGAAAGGTAGTGTAACGGTAGATCCTTTGTATTTTGTGTGTGTGTGTGTGTGTGTGTGTGTGTTGTGTTTGTGTTGTGTGTGTGTGTGTGTGTGTGTGTGTGTGTGTGTGTGTGTATGTGTGTGTGTGTGTGTGTTGTAGTTGCTGTGTATGTGATGTACGCAGTATAATTACATTATCTCCGAAGCCAGGGTATGGGTTTTCAAGTCTCTCTCGATCACTGTCCATTAATCCGTTTTCCTGTTCTCGTATGTATCCCAAAAGTCGGATGGATAGAGCTCTAGAAAAATCTATAAATGTAAACCTCGGCTTTGATATCACTCGCAGGTAAAAAAAAAAAAAAAATGGCTTTCATGGCTATCACAGCTGTCATCAGTCATTCAATTCACGAAGGTATTTGATGCATAAGGAACGTGGCACTTAATCACAGCTATACAGACGGTGACATGCGGCACTGGCTCATATTTCCCTGGGTCAATTGAACGGTGAGACGCGGTAGTTAGGCAGCAGAAACGACTGCGGCTGGAGAGTGCTGGGTTAAGGTCCCTTCTCATTCACCTAAAGGCAACGCGTGGTTTCGCCGTCGATCGGGTTCGGACGCTGCGGGAGACAGGATGAAGTAATTAGTGGCTTGTGGCTTGGGTGTGATTGTAGCAGGCATTCTGGGCTGTTGTGTTGTGGAATTCAGTTTCTCATGTTGCGGGTGATGGTAAGAGCACACACACACACACACACACACACGCACACACACACACACACACACACACACACACACACACACACACACGCAAACACACATGCACACACATGCATAAACACACACACACACACACGCAAACACACATGCACACATGCATAAACACACACACACACACACACACACACACACACACACACACATACATGTGCACAATTTTATTTCGTTTCACACCAACTTCATACTTGAATAAGACATTTGTTAAGGAGAACGCAAGAGGAATATGACAAAAGATTCACTAAAATTTGAATCTGGTAATCTGACCACTAAAATGAAATTTCAGCTTCATTTAAT
>NC_051394.1:9325107-9337607 GCF_015228065.2 Penaeus monodon | reverse complement strand
TCATATCTCCCAAATTCCCCTGGCTGGGGAAAAAAAAAATCCTCGACCATGCACTGGTTGGGGCCAAAACCTGGCCACGGGCAAATCCTGCTCCTTTCCCTTCGGTTTTTTTTTTTTTACAATCATAAGAAAGAAGGGAGAGACCTGAATGGGGAAAAAAAAAAAACTTTGGTGGGTTTTTGACCAATATCACTCCCTTAAGTTTCGGCGGCCCCCCCCCCCCCTGTTTAAAAATCCCCGGGGGAAAGACAAGGGCCCCCCCCATTTTTCTTAAACACCTGGCTGCAAAAAACCGACGAACAGCGAAAATATTTGTCCCTTGGATTGGGTAAGAACAAGGGGTGGTTTTTTTTTTTTTTTTAAAATGGAGGCCCCCCTCCTTTGAATTGCCTCCTAATTTTTGCAAACTTTGGATTGGGAAAAAAGAAATGAAAAAACATTAGCCCTGTGTTCCCCCCCATTTTTTTTGGGGAATTGTCCAAATTGAAGAGAGAAATAACAAATATTTGAAATCCAAATTGATGGGGAAAAAAAAAAAAAAAAAAAAAAAAACTAAATAACAAAAAAAAACAAAAAAACAAAATAGAATTATAGGAAAAAAAAATTCCCTGTCCTAAAATCTATATATTATACAACATTTATATTAACATAAACACAACACACCAAGCACACAACACACATACCCCCAAACAACAACACAACACACACACAACACAACACACACACACAACACACCAAACATAAATTAAATATATATATTATAATTAATATATATAATATATAAATATATTATATATATAATATTATACATATATAGTAATAAATTTATTATGGAAAATGTTTTTTTTTTTAGGAGAAATGGTGCATCCTATGGGAGTTGGTGAGGCCTTTTTTTAACAATGTACCTGTAACCCCATACTTTTTTTTTTCCCTTTAGTAAACCAACCTTTCTTGTTTTTTTTTTATAAGTGGCCAATTTTTTTTTTTTTCCCAAATGGGATCAGATTCTTCAAATAAATATATTTTTTTTAAATCCCAACCCTTAAAAACCACTTAATAAAAAAAATCAAACTGTCAAAAAATTCTTTACCAAAATATTTTGACAGAGCAGTTTTTCCTTTTTTTTTCAGTAAAAAATTCTTGAAAAAAAAAAAAAATTAATTCGGTTTTTTTACTGAAAAAGAAAAAGGGGGGGGGAAAAAAAAAAACAAAGAAAACCTTGGGGAAGAAGAAACTTGATTCGAAGTCCCCGGGGCTGGTGTAAAACAGGGCGCTGTGACCCCCCTTCCCGTGGTACCGATTCAAGACCGAAAAACTTGAAGGCCGCCACTTTTTGAATTCGACCCCTCCCTTTCCTTCCTGAAAAAGCAACTGATAACTAAAACCATCCGAAAGCACGAAGGGAAAAAGGTTTTGGGAAAAAATGGGGGCAAAAAATTTAAAAACAAAGAAAGGGGTGTTTTTCGTTTTACAATCCTAAGAAGAGATTTTTTTATTTGGAAAAGAACCTTAGACCAAGGAAAAGGACCCAATGTTTTAAATAAAAAGAAAACTCCATATCTGGGTTTTTTTTTTGAAAAAAGAAACCTCCCTGCCCCCTTTTGACAAAATTCAGGGAAGAAAGGCAAATTTTCTAAAAAAGGAAGCCTGAAGACAAGATTACCCAGTAATTTGTTTTAAAGAAAAAAAATCAGAATAAAACCCCCAAAAACAATGGGGGACCGACCGAAACGAAAAATGGGGTTTGGGGGAAAAGAAACCAAGAAAAATTTTTGGGCTCCTAACCTGAAAAGCCATGGAAAAACTGACCCAAGACCAAAGGGAAGTTTTTTACCAACTAGCAAGAAGCAAAACAGGCAAATTATGTTTTATGGAGACAACAAAGGGCATACCACCCTTTATTCCTTTTTTTTTTTTCCCAAAAGATTTAAAGTTTGGTTTTTGGGAAAACCACCGAATTGCAACACTGGGAGGAAAAAAGAAATTCAGTTTTCCAACTAACCATGGAAATCAAATTAAAAAAAAACGAATAAACTCCCGGGCTGGCCAAAAGAAATAAGAAAACCCAATATATATCCAATTTTTTTTTTCTTTTTTTTTAAGAGAAGTCAATATTTTTTTTGAAACAATTAAAAAGCGGCTTAAACAAAAAGAAAATTTAGGCACATGGAAAAAGGCATATAATTAGAAGGAAAAAATAGTAAAAAAAATTAAATAAACATGGTAGTTTTTGAAATCCCATGGGGACATTTTCAGAAAAGCAGTCCCAAGGTTTTTTTTTTTCCTCATTAAGACAAAACAAAAAATAAACCCTTTTAGGTTTTTTTTTTATTTTTGGGTTTTTTTTTCGTCCCTGAAATAAAGAACACTCTTTTGGACGTTTTTTTTTTTTTTTTTTTTTTTTTTTTCGAAATATCACTATTCCAGTTTTTTTTTTTTCATTCCCTTATTGTAAAGCTTTTTTTTGAAGAACTTTTTTTTTTCCATCTTCGTGGGGTGCACGTTTTTTTTTTTTATTTGTTTTTTTTCCGCAAATCTAAATCAAGAGAAACAAACCCAAAATTTAATTTCCCACTCTAAACCGAAAAGGAACATTTTGCCAAAATATCAACAAACATTTTCCAAATTGATAATTTTTTCCGGAAAAAAAACCACAAATTTTTTGGAAGGAAAAGGAAAAAAAAAAGAAAGAAAGAAAAAAATAAACCTGAAACTGAGAATAATACGGAAGAAAGAGTAAGGTATTCATATCCCCTGCAACGCCCTTAAAACCAAACCAAATAGAATTTTTTTAAAAAAAAATTAATAAAGTGTAATAGAAGACCCTCAAAAGGAACATTATAAACACAGTGGGTAAAAAAGGGGGTAATAGAATGGTTTCGGAATAACCCGCGGGGATTTTCCCACAACCACCTTTTTTTTCAGTGGCGCCTGGTTAAATGTTTTAGTAACCTGGAACAAGAATAGAACGGGAATCCGGGCAAAATTTATGGATTAATTAGGGGTTTTTTTTTCTTAAACTGTTTTTTCCATTTCAATAATTGGAAAAAACAAACCACCCAAAAAAGCTTCAAACTCCTAAAAACATAAGGAAAAAATATGAAAACATCCCGAAACGAAAAGTTAAAAACTTTTTTTTTTGGCTCACAATCCAAGTAAAAAAATTTTTTTATTTTTTTTAACAAAGGGGGAAAACACACCCATAGCCCCGAGAAATACCCAACTTTTACCTCAAAATTAATATGAATACCAAATTTTAAGACCTACAGGGGATTGTTAGGGACCCCCCGAATTTCTCTAAACCTTAAAAGAAAGAACTTTCCAAATTTCCTCAAAGGATACGGCCCCATAGTTGTTTTTTTTTTTTTTTTTTTTTTGCTTTTTGGTATATAGTTAAAAAAATGGGTAAATTATTAATAATTTTTTTGTTTTACATAAAAACTGTGTTAAAATGTTTTTTTTTAGGTGAATTTAAAATGTTTTTTTTCCCCCCAAAAAAAAAAAAAAAAAGTTTTTCCAATCTCAGTAAAAATCCAAACCAGTAATCCAACTCAGTAATCAAAGTTTTCAGGTCCCCAAAAATAGGATTTTTATGGTGAAATAAATTTCGCCGAAAGAAAATGTTTTTCTTAAATCAAACGAGTTGGAAGATTCCCCCGCCAGATTTGCCCCCCCAAAGTTAATTCCTTTGGTGGACCATTTTTTATTTTCTGACTAAATCAGATAAAAATGCCTGAATGGTTTTTTAACGGCTTTACAAAGGGCAAAAACATAATTGTGAAATTAAATTTCAAAAAGGTCATATGGGCAAATTTTATCGAAAAAGGTTATATTAGTGAAAAGGTTTAAAGAGGTTTTTTAGTTTTTTTTTTTGATTTTAATTTAAATGTTGTCTTTACACTCCAAAGTCGGTAAAAAATAGCCCAGTTCAGAATAGTTAATGTCCCCATAGGAAAAAGGTGGGGGAAAAAAAAGGGAAAGGGTAAAGAAAAAAGGAGGGGTAGTGGACAAATGGGAACCCTCCAGAAACTGGGAAAATTAAGAAAACGGGGGTTTGATTAGGTTTTTAAGGTTGCCAAAGGAAGAAGTCCCCCCCCCCCTGGGGTTTCTTGCAAGGATGGTCCCGTAAAATGGGGTAAAAATAGGGTTTTTTTAGCAAAAAAAGGAGAAAGGGGTTTTTTTTTTAAAGGGGCAATTTAGATTCACAAGTAAAAACAGGAAGAAAATGGCAAGGAGGGGGAAGAGCCATCCCAAGGAAGGGTGGCTGAATTGTGGAAACAAGGGGTCACGCGTTGTGAATCCCAGGGGACTCGGAAAGGAATAAATGGGGAAAAGGAAGGGAGGAATGATAGGAGAAATGAAGCAGGGGGGAAACGAAGATGTGTTTTTTGAAAGGAGGGAGTGGGGAGGAAAGGGGTTGTTAGGGAAGGAAAAAATGTATAGGAAGGGGAGGTTGGATTTTATCAGTTTTTTAACTTTGAGTATAGAGGGAAATGGGGAAAGCAGAAGAGATTTTGGGGGGAGGAATTTTGGATGAAAAATTGTACAGGCCATTTTATTCCGGGCCTAAATGATTTTTAAAGTTTTTAGTTTTTTTTTTTTTTTTTTTTTGAGAGTTTTTCGAAGTGAAAGTGAAAGGGCTTGAAAAAACAAAAAGGGGTTTTTGTGAAAAAAATTTTTTTTTTGGAGGGGGAAAGAAAAGGAGATTAGGCATTTCTGAGGCGTAAAGAACAAAGAGTAAAAGGTTGGAAGGAACAGGGTTTGTGGTAAAGAAAAAAAAAGAAGATGGGGAAACACCGGGAAACATTTTTAAAAAATTGGGGGGGTAAAACTTAAAAACTACGAGTGGAACCCAAGGAAGGGGAGAGGGGTAAGGGGTTTGTTTTTGGCAAGTGGTATAGAATTGGGGGGGTTGGTGGTCCCCCCCTGGTTTATTTTTAGAAAAATTTTGCAAAAGAAATTTTTGATTGGAAAGAAGGCAAGGGCAAATTGGAAAAAACGTTTAAAGAATGGGGGAAGGCAAAGGAATTAGATACGGGGGGGGGGGGGGAAACCTGTAGGAAAACATCTTTTTGAGAGAAGGGGTGTTGTGGGCCAAGAAGGTAAAAAAAATAAATTTGGGAGTAGGAAAAAAAAAAAAACTAAACTCGTCCGAAACGTTTCCTGTCGCGTAAAAGGTGTTGGAGAGGGGCCAAGTTTTTTGGAATGTGGGAGAAGTTTTTTTTGGGGCCTCCCCCCTCCAACACTTCAAACCTTGTCAGGTAGGGGCCAAAACCTCCCCCTATAAAATACATGGGAAAAAACCACCCAACAACTTTGCCACATGGGAAAGCGTGGGCTGTTGGCAAAAAGAGCAGTTTTCTTTTTTTTTTTTTTTTTTTTTTTTGTTTTTTTTTTTTTTTTTTTTTTGGATTTTTAATCATTGCCAAGTTGGGCAACATAGAGGGCATCCAGGCCTGTGGAGGGTTGGCCCAAGTTTTGTTTTTTTTTGGGCAAAGGGCGGGCTTTTACACCGCCAAAAACCAATTTTTCTGGAACATTTGGACGGAGGGCGGTTTTTTGAAATATGGTCGGACCAGGAGGAATTTTCCCCTCCCCAATATAACAACATCTAAGGGGGGGGGGGGTCCCCACGTGGGTTATGGGAAACGTTAATCCCTTTGGCCAAGTAAATTTGGGGTGGGATGGAAAACCTTTAATTGGCAAAGCACCCCCCCTCTAGGGGGGAAAAAATGGTTGGGCAAATCACACGTTCCCCACGAGGGCCAGGCCGAAGTAAGTTCCCCCCTTCCCCAACAATCCAGACCCAATTCCCCTTTTGTTCCGTAGCAAAAGCAGCTTTTTCGGAGAAAGATGGGGCACCAAAATGTCCCCCGGTTAATTAAGAATTTTAATTTTGAGGGAGGGGGGACCCGAGGCTGGGCAAGGGAAAAATAGGTTTTTTTGGCTTGTGGGAAAAATCAGGTCCCACGGTTTTGATTATTTTACTTTTTTAGGCCCCTTGATGAAAAAAAAAAAAAAGTTTTGTAAAACTAGTTGGATAAGGCTGCCAAAAGAAAGGAAAATTTTTTTTTGTTTGCCTACTTATTTTTTTGGTTTGTTTTTTTTTGGGGGGCATTGTTTTTGTTGTTAGAGAGGAGAGTGTTTTTTTTTTTTTTTTTTTTTTTTATTCAGATTTTTAAAGGGGGTGTAGAGGGGATCACCCAAAAAAAATTCAATCCCCCATTTTTGGCCTAATAGAATGGTCGGTAGAATGTAAAACGGGGGCTTTTGTGGGAAAGAGAGAGTTGGTGAAGTTGGGGGTGGAATGGGAAGTTAAGTATTAATGGAGAAAAGGACCAAGATTAAATAAGGGCCCCTTGAAGAATAAGTAATACAGGAGGAAGGGGTAAAAGTAAAAGAAATGGAAGTAGGAAGGGAAATGTTAGGGAAGGGGGAAAAAGGAAAAAATTGTTTCAAAAGAAGAGAAAAACCACTGGAGGTTTTTTTTTTGAGGTTTAATTGAAAAAACTTGGGGGGTGGAAAATGATTTTTGGAACTGGATTTTGAAGGGAATTTAATAGGTTAAATATTGAAGGAAGGTTGGTAAGTAGTAAGTGTTTTTTTTTTGTCCAGAGTCCCCCCTTGTCCCAAAGGAAAAAGTGCCCTATGGTTTTTTTAGGGAATTAAGGGAGATTTAAAAAATCAGTGGGGGTTCCCCCCTTAGTTTTAAATAAAGGGTGGGCTTTTTTTGCCCTCAATTGGGGAAGAAGAAATTGGTTCCCCCTAACCCCTCCAAGGGTCCCCCCCCCCAAAAGAACCCTTAAATGAAATTTTAAGGGCTAGGCCAACTTGAAAACGGGAAAATTTTTTTTCCGTGGCCTATGGTCCCCCCCTCCCCCTCCTAGGCCCCCCCGTTTCCAAAATGAACCTGGCCCCCACAGAGTCCCCCCACAGACCTTTTAAATTCCTTTCAAACACGGGCCTTTCCTCCACACCTTTAAGGAAAGGGGAATAAACTAAAAAAAACTGGAGATTGAAAAAAAAAAAAAAGGGGAAAAGGGTGAGGGAAAAGAAAGAGTAAAGAAAAACCCTGTTGGTTAAAGATTTTTTATTTTGGGTCCCCCCGAGGGTTGGGGCCCTGGGGCAAATGGGTTTGGAACCCCTTTTACATTAAAAAAAAAGGGCCCCTCATTCAACCCCCCCCCCCCTCCGTGTCTCCTAATGAAAAACCCCCCCTTCCCCCCCCACTGTGTGGCTTGGTCTGTCTCTCCCTTTCCCGTCTGACGAAACGTTTTCTTTTATGTGGCGGCTCCCTTCGAGGGCGGTTTTTTAATTACGTTGTAGAAGTGCCAAAAGAGAAAGCAGAGCAGGGCACTGTGTCCGCCTAAGGAGGAAGGTAGCTGTTGAAGATAGAGGTGTGAAGTGTTGCCTCCGGCCTTGCTCTGTATTGTTCACACCTCCGGTAACAACAGGCAATGGAATTGGGGGGGGGGGGTCAAATAAAAGAATTTACAAAAGGAATTATAGTCTTTAATAGCAAAAATACCGAAGAAAAAATAACAGTGATGCCATAGAATGCAAAAATTCTTCTATTTCTATTATGTTAAATCACTGAGAATATACATCCTAATAGATTCCATGTTTTTTAATGGAAGCATTATCTATAAACTTTGAAGACCTGTCTTTGATGAATATTCAGAAGACTGTTTATGCCCAGCAGGCTAAAGATTAGAAATAGTAATCCTATATGTAAAAGAGAAAATAAAGATGATGCAAAACGAAAGAAAGAAAGAAAATAAAGACGAAGGAAAAAGAAAGAATGAAAGAAAATAAAAAAAATCAAGGGGGAAAAAAAAAAACCCTAGAAAACCCCGAAAAAGGTGTGTTTAAAAAGGTTAAAAATCCTTTTTTTTTATTTGTTGGTGTTTTGTGGGGGGGGTGTGTGGGGGGGGGTGTTTTTAATTTGGGGGGGTGGTGTGGGGGGGGTGGGGGGGTGTGGTTTTGGGTTTGGGGGTGGGTTTTGGGGGGGGGGTGGGGTTTTTTGTTGGGGGGTGGGGGGTTGGGGGTGGGGGGTGTGTTGGGGGTTGGGGTTTTGTGTTTGGGGGGGTGGGGGGTGGGGGGTGGTGTTTGGGGATTTTTGGTTTTTGTTTTAGTAAAAGCGTAAAAAATTTTAAATTAAACTTTCCCAAGCCAGGGGAAAAGGGTTTTTTTTTAAATTCCCCCCCCTAATCGATCAAAATTTTCCCTTAATCCCCCTTTTTTTAAATGTTTTTTTCCCTATTAAAACCCAAAAAAATCCCCGGGTTTGGGCCCAAAAGACACTTTTTAAAAAAAAAAACATAAATGTAAACCCCGCTTTTTTTTATCAAATTCCCCCAAAGGGTAAAAAAAAAAAAGGGTTTTTTATGGCCCAAACAAAAAAAGGGGTTTTTTCCCCTCCCGTCCCCCTTCCAAAATTTACGAAGGTAAATTTTTAAAAGCATAAGGAAAAGTTGGGGGAAATTTTTAAAACCCCCCAAACCCCATACAGACGGTGAAACCCCTGGGGGGCACTGGCCCTTTCCCCCTAATTTTCCCCGGGGTTTAAAATTTTAACGGTTGGGACGCGGTAAAAAATTTTGGGGAGCAGAAACCCCACCCGGGCCTTTTGGGGAAAGGGTGGGGTTTTTAAGGGGGCCCCTTCCCTTTTAAATTTACCCCAAAAAGGCCCAAAGCCCCCTTTTTTTTCCCCCCACCGGGCCCAATTTTGGGGTTTCGAAAGCTGCGGGAAAAACCCCGGGGTGGGAAAAATTAAAAGGGGTTTTTAGCTTGGGTGGGGGAAAATTTTACAAAGGGATTCCTTGGGGGTGGGGTTTTGGGTTTTTTTTGGGGCCAAATTTAGTTTTTTTTTTTCCAAAGTTTTTTAGGTTTTATTTTGGGAAAAAGCACACACAAACACAAAAACCCCAAAAAAAACACACCCCAAAATAACAAAAACCCCAAAACACACACACCACACAAAACCCCCAACCCCCCACACACCAAAACCCCACCAAAAACACGAAAACACAACCAAAGCCAAAAAATCCAAAAAAACCCCACAAAACACCCACACGCCAAAACCCCACAAAGCCAAAAACATGGGAAAAACACCAACCCCCCAACACAAAAACAACAAACACCCCAAAAACCCCACAAAAACCAAAACCACACAAAACACACACACACAAAACACAAAACACACACACCCTGTGGGACAATTTTTTTTTTTCGTTTTTAATTTACACCCAAAAATTTCCCTACCTTTTTTTAAAAAAGAACCCTTTGGGTTTTTTTAAAGGGGAGCGCAAAAAGGGGAAAAGAAAAAAAAAAAGATTCCCTAAAATTTTGAAAAACCCCGGTAAAAACTGGGCCACTTTAAAATGAAAAAAAATTTCATTTTTAAAATTTTTTTTTTTTTTTTTTTTTTTCTTTTTTTTGTTTTATGGCTAATTCCCCCCTTACACCTTTTTCCCCTTTTTTTTTAGAGCCGGGGAAAATTTAAATTTTTTAAAAAATTAAATTTTTCGTTTTAGCAACGCCCCCCTTTTTTTTAAAAACCCGCCTTTTTTCAGTTTTCCCCCCCAGTACACACTATAAACCCCTTAAAAAAGATTCCCCCACCCACACACAAAAACACCCCACAAAACAAAACCAAAACACACACACACCCAAAACACCCCACACCCCAAAAAAAAAAAAGTATGTTTTTTATAATTTTATGTTTTATTTGATTTTTAAATACATATATAAAAAAAATTTTTAAAAATTTTTTTTTTTAATTTATAATTTTTTTTTTTGTTAAAAAATCTTTTTTGGCCCTCATAAAAAATTTTTAAACAGCATGGGTTTTTTTTTAAAAAATTTAAAAAAAAAAAATCCCAAAAACCTTACACAGTAAATTTGGAAAAAGTGGGGTAATAAAAACCAAAAAAAAGCAAAAAAAACCCGGGTCCCCCTTTGCCCCGGGGGTTTTTATTTTTTCCCCCTGGGTTTTTTTTTTTGCCCGGGCCCAAAAAACGGGGATTTTTTTGTGGGGTTTAGGTTTAGATTAAAAGGTTTTTTTGGGTTTTTTTTTTTTTTTCAAATTTTAAATATTTAAAATTTTTATATAATTTTTAAAAAAAAATAATAAAATATTTTTTTTTATTAAAAAATTAATATTTTAAAATTATATGTATTATTTTATAAAATATTTAAAAATTTTTTTTTATTAAAGTAAAATTTTTTATTTTGTTTTTTATATAAGTTTTATATATAAGTTTTTATATATATGTATAAATTTTATATATAAATATAATTTTATTTTATTATTAATATTATATATTAAAAATTAAATTTTAAATAAAATTTTTAAAAAATAAAAATTTGAAATTAATTTTATAATTAAAAAAATACAATAAAATATATTCACACAAAAAAAAAACAAAAACACACCAAAAACCCCACCCCCAAAAAAACACCCCACCCCCCACAAAACACCCCCAACCCCACACCAAAGCCCCAACACCCCCACCACACCACACAAAACCCAAAACAAACACAAACACAAAACACACAAAACACACACAACCCCAAAAACACACCAACCAAAATTAAAAAATATAAAAATTATTTTTAAATTTTATTTTAATATAGATAATTTTTTTAATAATAAAATTTTTTTTAATATATATATATATATTTTATTTAATATATATTATATAAAAATTTTATATATAATATATAAAAATAATTAAAATTTATTAAAAATATTTTTTATACACACATAAAAATACATATTAAAACACAAAGAAAAGGTTTTTATAAAAAGTAAAGGTTAAAAAATTTCCCCACAAAAAACCCCCCACATATTTTTATTGGGTATATAAAATATATTTTTTTTAAAAAAAAATATATTAAATATAAAATTTTAAAAATTTTTATAATTAATTAAAAAAACACACCAAAAAATAAATTAAAATATTAAAAAAAAAAATTAATATTTTAAATAATATAAATTTTTAAATTTTAAATTAAAAACAAACACACACCAAATAAATATAAATAAAAAATTTTAAATATTAATTAAAAAAATATTAAATATATATAATTAAAAATTTTAACCCTTGGGACAAAAAACACACCACCCCAACCCAACACAAAACACCCCCAAAAACACAAAACACACACACCCAAAAACAACACAAAACACACACAAAAAAACCAAAACACACAACACACAAAAAAACACACCACACACCCCAAAACACACACAAAAACCCCCCACAAAAACACACCCACAAAACCCCAAAATATAATAAAATAAATTTATTAATTTTATTAAAAATTTTTATTTTGTAATTTAAAAAAATTTTAAAAAAATATATATATATAAAAAATATAAAATATTTAATTTTTAAAATAATTTCAAAAATTATAAAAAATATACAAATGTAAAACCCCCCTAATTTAAAATATACCCCAAAAAAAATGTTAAAATTATCAATTTCAACCCCAACACACACCCCAAAATTTTTTTAAAAAATATTTTTTATAATTTTAATATATTTTAATTTATTAAAAATTATTATAAAAATATTTATATTTATAATATTTTATATATATTATTTTATACACCCCACAAAAAACACACCCCAAAAACAAAATAAATTTTTTCCCCTGCCCCACACCAAAACTCCACACACCCCACCCCACACAAAAACAAACCCCCAAAACAAAACACCCCACCCCCACACAACCAAAAACAAAACACACAACAAAACACACACCCAAAAACACACCAAAACACAAAACATCCCCACACAAAACACAAAAAAACACCCCCCAAAACCCCCAAAAACCAAAACACACAACCAACCCCCACAAAACACCAACCAAAACCCCAAAATTTACACAAAACAAAACAAAAAAATATAATATTTTATATATAAATATAAAATTTTATATTTATAAAATTTTAATATTACACACAAACACACCCAACACACACACCACACAAAAACCAAAAAAAACACACAAAACACAAAACAAAACACCAAAAACACACCACAATTGGGCCCTTTCAATTTCCCCCATAATTAAAATGTTTAAAAAATATAAAATAAATTTTATTAAAATTTTAAATAATATATATAATTTTATATATATTAAAAATTAATATATAAAAAATAAAAAATTTTTTTAATATATAATTAAAAAAAAATAAAAAAATTTTAAAAATTTTATTATATTTTTTAATTTTTTAAAAATATAAAAATATTATTTAATATATATTATTAATTTTTAAAAATATATTTAAATGTTAAAAAAAAAAATTAAAACACATTTTATATAAAGTAATATAATAAAAATGCCCTTTTTTTTCCAAAATAAAAATTTTAAAATTTTATATAAAATAAATTTTATATAATATATATAAAATCATATTTTTATATATTTTAAAAAATAAATATTAATTTTTATATATTTTTATTTTTAATTTTTATATATTATTAAAA
>NC_051394.1:9291843-9309343 GCF_015228065.2 Penaeus monodon | reverse complement strand
AAGATTACATTGGTTGAGTTAGACATCAAAGTATTCTCTTAGGATCTGATGAATTTGGAGAGATGAGAAATTACAGAAGTGAGCATGAGTAGAGTGAAAATTCAGATCCTGTAGGAATGTATTGAGTCTTTACACCTCCACAAAATCAAGAGTTTTGTTTGTGAGAGGCAAAACAAAAAACTGCTTTCGACGGCCTGTGTTTACTGTGTGGGCAAAAAGAGGTGTTGATGGGAGAGCTGGATGATGGGAGGGTGCATTTTATTTTTCTTTTGGCAAATAATTTTGAGCTAAAGTGTTTTTTTTTTCACACTGTGCAAACTAAAGTAGTTCTTACCTAGATAATACTCTTTTTCATTTCAGTTCTCTATTATTAATGTATTAATTAGATTGTAATTTTACAAGACCTTCTATTGCATATCATTGTTATTAGTGTTATTGATATTGTTATGTTATTGTATAAAGAATGAAAGAGGGAAAGAGAGTTAGAAGTGAATGAGTGTGAGTTTTCTTTTGATATATATAAAAGAATATAAAATAATGTTCCTTTTTATGACCCTACAGCACCTGGAAGGCGAAGGCTAAGTGTTGTAAATAAACATGGGCAAGAATTTGTCTGCTCTTTAACCAGCGTCAACCACGATGCAGGACAACAAGAGCGATGAGAATATACTGATCAGCTAGAGAGATTCTGGTGAGAAAGGCATTTTTTATTTTTATGAGTTGTGCATAATATCCTGTTTAGCATGAGAGAGAGGGGGAATGGGACGAACGTACAGCGTCCATGCATGCTATGAATGTGTGAGTGCATACATGTGTGTAATTTTTCTTCCTGGCTGCACGCCAATCTTGATTATATTCCTTATTTCCAGGTCTCTTGAAGGCCTATGGAGACAGCACCATGCTGATCAAGACAGTAGATGTGGGGGACTACGAATTCTGTTATGGTTCTGTGATTCAAAACAGTACCACATTGAAGGTTAAATAACAGATGTTACGGGATATACATATCAGTTATTAAATATTTATGCCTAAAGCCATCAAATTTGAATTTTTTTCTATATATTTAGATAAATAGGAAAGATTCCTTATCAGTTGAATGTTAGTTTGATGTATTTTGAAACTAATATAAAAAATTTTCCTCTCTATTTTCAAGCTAGCCTATTTACAGTTGTGAGTTGAGTTTTGATTCTTCTTCATTGCAGATAACAAGGGCTCAGGACCAATTCTTATACTGGGAAATATGGAGTCGAATACAATGGAAAAAAATAGCTCAGAGACAAAGAATCGATTGCAGAGATTCCAAGTCAGTTTTATGTAAATGGCACAAGATGCGACCTCCATGGAGAACTCGAAGAACCAGAAGTTAGAGTAAGTATTTATCCATGTTTTTATATGTTTTACATATAAAAATATATGAATACTTATAGTATTGTTATTGTGCTGTTATTGTTATTGTGTTTGTTGTTATGATTATGATATTGTTTTTATCGTTTTATGTTGTATTGTTATTTTTATTATTGTTAAACATTACTGTCATTGTTATTATTTCCATTAATGATTATTTATGAATCATCATATTCTTTCTTTTCCAAATACACAAATAGCATTATATACAGATGTAAAAAGCTATTGCTAAATAGATAAAATTAACAAAGAATATGCATACATTAATAAATGAATTTATATATTGCAGAACCTGAGCATAATGATATTCTTAATTAAACATAACTTGTAGAGATGGTTTGTACAATTAAGTTTTTTATTGTTCGACCTTAAAAACAAAGTTCACAAAGAAAATATCTGATTTTGATATTTATAACTTTTCTTGTAGTTCCACTGTGAAGATGGTGTTGGTGACTACATACAGAGAGCTGATGAACAGAGTCCTGTCGTTATGTAGGTCACCGTTGCAACTACAAGGGTCTGCAATCAACCAATACTGAGACTACAAGCTGTGCGGACTCCCATGCAATAACGGGTGCCCCGTCATTTCTGAGGAGCAGTACCTCAGATATTAGATTATCAAGAAGGTAAGTTGTGGGTTTGTGTTCAGGAATCAGTGAAGATAGAACTAGGTATATTTTTTGGGGGGGTTTGGGGGGTTTGTTCAATATCTTGTATAGTGTGCCCCAGCCCCTTCTTTATACATGCATTATTTATTTATCAGTTTAATATTTACATACATATAAATTCTATTCTTGATTACTTTCGTATTGGGTGTTTATCTCTACCATTTTATTATTTCTATCTTGATTTCTTTCTCTTTATTGATTTGGGCTAACCCAAATAAAAAAAAAAAAACACCCAGGTTTTTGGCAGGTAGCTGTACCAGACACCTGCCAGTATATGCTAACGCAATGCTTTGGTTTAGTACCACTGGGTGTTGGTTTATGCTGATGGCAATGTTTTGCGCTACACACTGGGACATGTCAGGCAATTCTCTGAATGTCTGTTACTGTGTTGAGAAATTATTGTGAGGATTGAGGAGCTTATGATTGGAGGGAGTATAGGGGGAGAGATGAGTGTAAGGTGGTATGTCTAGAGCAGATTGGGAGAGAAGGAAGGTAGTAAATAATTGGGCATTAGGGATTATGTGGATTGTGTCTGATTGGACATAGCGCATGAAGCGGGAGTTCCATTACATGTAGTGGACTCCCACGCCCAGTTTGTTGGACATTGCCAGAAATCACCAGCGTTTATGATGCTCAGTATTTATGGATACACTGTCGGCATTGGGTTAGAGGCACATGACATCAAGCAAGGACCTCCCACATGGAACTTATCACAGAGCTCTATGCAGGTGCAGTCACAGCAGATCATAATGTATTTAACCAGTTGCCACCAGGTTGTATTGTATGGAAATGTCCCGACTCCATTCCGGTGCCATGTACATAAATACATTAGGTGCGCCATATTCTGGGTCAATTTCCAATACTTTAATTTCTTCAGGGCTTCTTGGGTCCTTAGGTAGCAACTGTAAATTATGTTAGTAATCACACCACAACTTTTGTGAAACATGATGGAGTCGCGGCACAGTTGAGTATGTATACGGTGTGTGTGTGTGTGTGTGTGTTTGTGTGTGTGTGTGTGTGTGTGTGGGTGTTGTGTGTGTGTGTGCAGTGTGTTTGTGTGTGTGTGTGTTGGGGGTGTGTGTGTGTGTGTGTGTGTGTGTGTGGTGTGTGTGTGTGTGTGTGTGTATGTGTGGTGTGTGTGTGTGTGTGTGGTGTGTGTAGGGAGTGGAAGAAAGGGTAAAAACTAAAAATTATTTTATAAGAATAGCATGAAAAATGCAAAAGAAAATTCAGTAAAAGCATAAGGTTATAATACCCTTGTGATACCACACTGCTTACTTGATCAGAGAAAGAGTGAATAGTATGATCAATATGCGTCTGTGCAACATAAAAAATATTCGAGCCTTCTTGACTTACCAGCAAATAATACAGTTATAGGGACTTGAGGAAGTTAATATTGAAATATACAAAAAAATAATTTCCTTAGTGTCTACAAAGAAAGGCAAGGAATGGCAGCTACTTGCACATGAGCAGTCACACTGCTTATTTTTTTTTTTTTTTTGTTTTTTTTTTTTTTTTTTTTTGGGTGATGACATGAGCCCCTGGCGATGGCTCAGGCTACTACAAATACCACCCAGCATGGAAGGGTTTGATATAGAAATCACCTGGCATTAGGTTAATGCGTATTAGAGAGTGTTATATCTCTCAGTTTAGGTGTTTCTGACTGTTATAGGTAACTAATGACACAGTTATCATGTATACTAGGCGTCGCACTACATGAAGAAATAACAAATATGAGTGCAAAATACTACTGTTTTTTCTCTCATATTTTGTTTCATCCTCATTATTTTATTTATTTGGGCCAAAGAGGACCTGATCATATCCGGAACACACCCCTTCAGGAAAAACAAAGGAACGAGGAGAGCTTGAAAGAGAAATGGTTGAAGCAAAATGAAGAGCTAACCCAGGAATCCGAAATGGGGAGAGCCAGTCCATGCTTGAAGCCTGTGTCATCAGACTCGCAATGACGCTGAGCTGAAGATAGAGTATCAAGATTTTCCGCCCTGTATCCTGTCAAGAACAACAGAAGAAGCACAGGATTCGAAGCCAAGGAGGATGTTATGGGGGTTTAGGACCAAGATTACGCTTGAGGAAAATGGGAGTCTCTAAAGATATGAATCAAGTATAAATGATGTCTGTTAAAATATTCAGAATTAGAATGAGGACAGTTAATAATTCTGGGTAGTGATTGTTTTCACCAATTGATTAAAGATGACAATTGAAAGTAACTCCTTATTGTAGGGTCTTACATGAACAATTCCCAGTAAAAACAATAGCATACAATAATAATAAAAACCCTCTACCAACTGTAGGTACAATATTGTGCAGTAGAAATAAGATAACTGATAGAACCTTCTATTGCATGCCACATTATTGACACCCTAAACCAGAATTATTGAATAGCAAAATATATATTGCATGCAGTAATAATGATATAAACACAATTAACACAGTATAAGAAATATGAAAAATATTAGCTTACACAAACAAACCCAAATTATTTATTATAAAACATGAAAAGTATGTCACTAACACAATTGCCTATCCTATTCTGTCTCTGGTTGAACTGCATCTCAGATTGAATTCAGGATACACACATCCATAGATCCAAAATCACAATTAACATTGCAGTGAATACCTAAATAGTAGTACAATGTCATAATATTCTCAAGAGGCCTAGACTCTGAGTAACAGGGAATATGATCAGTACTTTAAACATTACCCGTGACAAAATATTTCACAGCTATTTTTCACTCAGTGCAGTTGTTACATCTAAAAGCACAATTTCAAGGGACTCGGGTAAGAATACAAAACCATAAAACTGGCCAGCTTACCACAAACAAATTAGCACAGTGCTATGAGGATAGTGTCTTTGAAAACCAGTGAGTTCATGGTAATTCTACAATGCTTAAACAACTAGCCAGTGCACATCGTGTCACCTCTCAACACTTGGCTAGGGGAATGCTGTTTCTGCTTCAACAGAATATCAAATGTGCCATTGAACTTACTTGGTTACAAATTGTACAAATAATGAAAAAATGATCTTACATATATCACCTTCTTATTTATATATATAGATATATATATATATATATATATATATATATATAAATATATATATATATATATATATATATATATATATTGCAATATTTTGAGCCCTCTGTACAATGCATATTAAATGTTTTATCCTACATCTCATTTGACAGACTAGAATGAAGGTGGAAGACATCAACCTGTCACAGAAACAGGAGGCTTCAGGGAAAGGACCAATAAGCGGCGGAATATGGGACAGGACATTTGACAAAAATACAGAACATCACCGAAAGCACAGGCGAGGGAGAGACTAATGATTTTTTTTCTGGAGAAGCCAAGCTACACATTATACAGTATTCAGATCAGCGTAAGTGGAGTTGTAAGCTTGTGTGGGATAAGACTGGGGAATTATTAGAGATGTGAGTGTTGAATAGAGTTGAGTCAGCCATGTATTATGATTTTCTGCCCGGTTTTGTAGTGTGGCTTTGTTGTTGCAGACATTTCTCCATACAAGATAGATTTATAGCCCACAGATAATACCTAGGGCCAAGAAACTGAAATCTGTTTAGCAATCTCTTACACCCAAAGCAGGTTGGAATGCAAATTCTGCTATAGCTGGGTAGAATATATTTATTTTGCCTTTATCTTTATTTGTGTCACATGGTTCTCACTTAAACCTATTATAGAAAAGTAAAATGTTGGCCAAAAAATGACAAACCTTTACCATGACACCAAGCAGCTGTTGTTACACAGCTACAGTTTACTTCTTCCTTTTCAATGAGGAATATCATGAAAATACATTATATAAGGTAAATGAGGCTTAAGGATAGGGAACCCATGTCATTCTCTCTGCAATCTGGCAAGCCTCAGGGCAAAAAGATGTGTTTGGTATTTTTGTTACAGATATAGGGCTTACCCTACCAATTAAGATGAATAGATGAGTAACAGCTAATTGTTTTTTTTTTTTTTTTTTTTTTTTTTTTTTCTTTTTCTTTTCTTTACCCTCCCCAAGAGTTGAATTACTATTGATACTGAGATACAGTATTTTATATGCTACTTGGGAAAAGAAAAATTAAAAGACATATTTGATAATTGATTGACACTCATGAAAACACACGTTAAGATATAACTAAGCCAGCTGAAACACCAAGAAAAATGACAAAGATTGTAAAGTTTAGGATAATCCCTGTTAAGTCATGCACAGATGGTTGTAGGGAATCATTCCACCATTAGATTTTACTAATCAAGCACACGGGATCTGATATTTTTTATCCTTTTGATGAATTCAAACAGGTTGAAAAATCCGACTGAGGATGTAGATGAGATGATGGCATGATGTTGCTGATGAAGATGTACCATTGATGATGCTATTGGACAGGAAGGAAAGTCCTGACACAGGCAATCCCAAGTCCACCATCGCGATTCATTTTCTCAAAGCTTTTGAGCAGGTTGAAGCAACTAGAAATATGTTCCATGAAATCAGGTTATGCAAAAATCAAAGGAGACTATGTCTGATAGTAATTCCTTTTTTATGTTCTCTCTTTCAGTCCTTTTTTTTATTTTTTCTCAGTCCTTTTTCTCTTGTAATTCTTATATTCTTTGAGAAGCAGTATTTTTTATTGCTTCATATAGCTTGTTAGGGAGTCTTAAATTTGTCATGAATCATGGAGGTTAGCCTACACCATATGTGACCAAAATACAGGCATTATCAGATGTCAACGGTTGTTTTCCTTGCCGGCCCCATCACCATATTATCTATCTAGGGTCGTCCATAACAGTGCAATAATAAATCACTCTGTAATGTTTTGTTATTTGTTCATTTTTTAAATTTTCTTTTGTAATATTAAATTTCTGTAATACAACCTGCACCACCAGTCATGGAAGCCAGGTATAGGATCCTGAGCACGTATGGTATATTCCACACTGGTTACTATGGAAATAATTCAAAGTCCTTCCTAAAATGCCCCATTGAGTCTCATCACCCTCCAAGAGGCTTTGTGTGCTTGTGGCGAGTCATTCTTGTCATCCCAGCTTTCTGCACCAATTTTCCCATTACAACATATTCAATCACACACCCCTTAAGCCAATTTTTTCATAATGTGGATAGCCAGGTTATCCAGATCATTAGAGTTAATATTATTTCCTGTCTTAAACAAACCTCCTTGAATGGGTATGCTATATGAAGGTTATGATTAACCCATTCATGATCCTTCCACATATGGCTCCTAAGGGGTCCTAAATTCCTTTAGTATTATTTCACTTATCCTAATGCTGCGGGAAAACAATGCTAACTGTTCTGTTTTTGTGAAGCATATTTACACAGCTGGCTCCACAAGTGCTTAGCCATGAAGGAAGCAATTAGTTAACTATACATGGTGACTTACTGATTTTTCATGTCTTGTTTTTTCTTTTTCTTTTTCTGTCTTTTTTTCTTTTCTTTCTAATGCTATTAACCAACTACAATGTTCACTGTAGTGTGTGTGATGAAGTGTCTCTACAAGTCGCCCAGCCAACCAAGGCGTCAGTAGACTCATGATCTTGCCTGATTTCAACCTTCACTGAGTTTTTTCACTGATGCTATCAATATTGATTGGCTATTTATTATTGTTATAGACTTATAATCATTATGGTAGTATGACATTTCTAATAGCATATAAGATAAAAGATATTACAAATTTCCAAGATATTAAGGAAAAGTAAACAAGTGAGATATGTAGTTACTAATAATTGACTAATTAATGACTAAGTACTTGTAGAGACGTATAAGGTTGAATCCAAATGATAAAACTAAAATCAGAGTGGGCACATGTCATGTATGTACATGTCACCCCTGGCGGCATGGCTTATATTATTCTGGTATCAACATTATGCTTGATATAATGTTATCAAACTATGCTAATAGTCAACTCCAAGATGAAAAAAATTGCATTATTTTATCATCTTGAGAATTTATGAAATTGTAATATTTATTTCTAAAACTATGTCATGGCCCATTAATTGCATTATGATACTGAAGTTGATGACTACCTAATGCTTGAAAGAAACCACAATGTAGATTGTGTAAGATGATATCAGAGCTGCAGGACAAAGTGATAAAACTTTCATTAACATTGTTATGACGTGAGTTAATGTTGATAACCTTTGTTTGGTTATTGTTGTTTAGCATCAACCAGTGGGCACTGTCTTGTTAATTTGTTCTTTTGACTAAAAGATGTTCCCACACTATTTATATTTCAAGAAAGGAGAAAGAAATTCTCTTATGAAGCCAGTTATGAATGTTATTATTAGTCATGTTATAAAAAATCTTTATTTTTTAACATTTCTGAGCCCAGTAATTTATTAGTCATTATGTTAATATTTCAAAACCTTTTTGGGCAGCTGCCTCAGGCATTTAGAGTTTAGTCAGGAAACTGGGAAAGATGTAATAAACCGTAGGAGACAAAAAAATAAGAAACTTTATATTTTAAAAATTCAGATCTCCGTGATTGGTTACCATTACTGACTGCTCTAAAATGGCTTTGGTCAAATAACCAATAGTTTCAATTTTCTGTCCTTATTCTAGGGAGGGCGAGGGGAAAATGCAAAAGAGGTATCAAGACCGAATATCGGAGCTGCAGCATGTAGTTGACAGAAATAAAAAGATGGTCATATTAAAGCAGTTCGAGCAAGAATTAAAGAATGGGACTAAGAAACCTATTGATAAGTGAGTTTTGTATTTTATAATTATATATATGTGACTGTGTGCGTGTGTTTGGGTATGTATAGTATATTATATATTATAGACTATATATATATATAGATATATATATATATATATATTATATACGAGAGAGAGAGAGAAGAGATATAGAGATATAGAGGAATAGATATATTGAATAACTAGTATAGAGAGATATAGAAATCGTATAGATAATAAGAATTATAGATATAGATGTAGATAGATTTATATTAGAAGATATATATATAGATATACGAATATATATATAGAGAGAGAGTAGAGACGATATATAAGAGATAGAGATATCATAGAGATAGACATATATATAGATATATGAAGATATATATATGAAAAGAGATATAGACTGAAATAATAAGTATATATAGATAGATGAAATAGAGATGATAGATATAGAAGAGATATATCATATAGGAAATGATATAGATATATAGATTAAGATAATATATATATTCTGCAGAAGAGATATATAGAAGATAGAGATGAAAAGATATATATATATAGATATAAGATAGATAGAGAATAGATATAGAATAGATAATTAGATATATGATAATACTGTATATATATATATATATTATGAGATATATATTGAAAGTAAGAGATGATTAGATAGAGCGAGACGATATATTCATATAGAGATATACTAGATCGATATATTGAGATAGAGAGATGAAAGATAGATAGAAGAGGATAGATAATTATATATGAAAGATATAGATAGATATATATATAGATATATATATGAGATATGAAAGAGCGAGACAGATATATATATATATATATATATACATGAAAGTATTATATAGATAGATCTATATATTAGATATAGATAGAAATAGATAGTATAGATATATATGATATTATAGATATAGATATATTTCATATATAGATAGTCTAGATATAGATATAGATATCTCTAGAGAGGATGAAGATTATATTTCATATATAATAGATATAGTATCTTATATATATATAGATATAGTTATATGAAATATATATATATATTATATATAGATAGATAGATATATATATATATATATATATATATTATATATCGTAAAATATATATATATCTATATATATATATATATATATATATAGATATATATATATATATATATATATATATATATATTATATATATATTTCATATATATATATAGATATATATATATATTATATATATATCTATAGAGATATATATCTATATGATAGTGCATATATATCTATATATATAGATATAGATATATATCTATATATTATATAGATATATTGCATATATAGTAATATATAGATTATATATAGAGTCTGTAATATATATATAGATATATTATATTTTCATATATAATATAATATATAATTTATATATATATATATATATATCTTATAGATATAATATATATATATATATAAATAAAACTACTATATATATATATATATATATTAATATATATATATAGGGGGCCGCGGTGGCGAAATGGGTAGAGGCGGGAACTCAAGACTGTCACGACGGCAATCTGAGTGCGAGGGCTTCGAGTCACGGCCGCGTGCAGTTGTTTCCTTGGGCAGGAACTTCCCCTTGATTGCCTGCCTAGCCGCTGGGTGGCCAAGGCAGCCCAGGTCAGTGCCGGGTAAGGTAAATAGAGATGGTGGACTCACGAAAAAAAAAAAAAAAAAAAAAAAAAAAAAAAAAAAAAAAAAAAAAAAAAAAAAAAAAAAAAAAGGGCGGAAGGCAATGGCAAACCACCCGCTCTAAAATTGCCAAGAAAAAATCATGGAAAACCCCTGATCGTCAAGGCCGCGGTGGCAGAGTGTTGGAGCGTGCGTCTCGGAATGTACGTACGGCAATCTGAGTTCACGAGGTGTTCGAGCACCGGCCGGCTTGCGTTTGTCCCTTGGGCAAGGAGTTCACCTAATTGCCTGCCTAGCGCTGGCGTGGGCGGGCCAGCCAAGTCAGTGTGGTCCCAAGGACGGAAAAATAGAGAGATGATTACCTAACAAAAAAAAAAAAAAAAAAAGGTAAACACCGGCACTCTCCGTGGAAAAGGGAATGGGTGACCATACCACGTACTCACTCAAGAGCATCACAACGTGAAAACTGCAATTGAGTATAATGCGGTGACCACGGCGGCTCACACATGAAACTACCGTTAAAAGAACGAAAGATACTATCAATATTATTAAATATGTTCTCTCATATAATATATATATATAATGTACTTATATAATATAATATATATAATATCTATATTATATATATATATATATATTATATATATATATATATAATATAGGGGCGCGGTGGCGACTGGTTTGAGCGTCGGACTCAAGGACTGTCACGACGGCAATCTGAGGTCGAGGGTTCGAGTCACCGACCGACTGAGTTGTTCCCTGGGCAAGGAACTTTCACCCGATTGCCTGCTGCCACTGGGTGGCCAGCCCAACCCAAGTCAGTGCCGGTAAATAGAGATGTGACTCCATAAAAACAACCGCGCGGAAGGCAATGGCAAACCACCGCTCAAATTGCTAAGAAAAAAATCATGGAAGCCCATGATCGTCAAGGCCGCGGGTGGCCAGAATGGTTAGAGGTCGGAATCAAAGACTGTCACGACGGCATCTGAGTTCAAGGGTTCGGTCCGACCGCCACGTTGGTTCCCTTGGGCAAAGAAACTTCACCTTGATTGCTACCTAGCAATGGGTGGCCAAGCCAGCCCAAGTCAAGTGCCTGTGGCCCAAGCCCGGATAAAATGAGAGATTGACTACCTAAAAGGTCCCCACGGGCACTCTCCGTGGAAAGGAACTGGGGAACCCTAACCACGTACTCACTCCAAGGCATCACACCATGAAAACCACCAAATTAAGTATCATGCTGTGACCCGGCGGCTCAGACATGAAAACCTCCCGATTAAAAGAAGATAATATATAATATATCTATAGCATTTCATCTATTATATATTCTATATATAGATATATATATATATATATATTTTATATGATATATATAGAGATATACTTTCATAGATATATATATATATAGATATATATATATATATATATACATATATTATATATTATAGATATATATATATATAGATATATCTACCATATATATATATATATCTATATATATAGATAATGATATTATATATATATATATAATATATATAGATATATATATCTATCTAGACTATATATCTAATATATATATAGAATCTATATAATATCTATATCTAATATATATAGACATATATATCTATATATATATATATAAATATATATATATATATATATATCATATCTGAAAATATATATATATTATATATATAGATATATATAGATGAAATCTATATATATATATATATATATATATATATATATATTATATATTATATATATATATATACATATATACATATATACTATATATACATATATTATACATATATATACCATATATTATATATATATATATATATATATTATACATACAATTACACATATGTGTGTGTGGGTGTGTGTGTGTGTGTGTATGTATGTATGGTATTGTATCGATATAGTACTGTCACTGGTCTTAATATCATCTTGTGAAATTATTGTCAGCAGGGACACACTTGATATGGGATGAAGATGACTTGAGGACGAGGAGCAGCGTCTGGGAAACGTACTTGGCTCAAGGATGGATGCTGTAGACAAGGCAGAGAACAGTTGTCAATGTAAGTGTTGTTTGGTTGCTTAATTTGATGCGCTGATTCAGGAGAAGAATTTACCTCAGGTTTTATATGTATGGGTGTATTTATCTATATATATATATATATATGTTTAAATATAAAGTTTATATAGATAGATGTATGCTAGACATGTGCATGTTTATATATTATATGTATTTACTGACTTCTTGTCCTTTTGGAATATGTTTCCCATTGTCATATTTCAGAAAATAGATGTGAAGAGAGTGAAACCCTACCATTTTTTAGATCCTCATGCTACTTGTGACAAAATTATCTCCATAGCTATATAATCACTGGAAAGTTACCAAGATGAGAAAATATCAAAAATATTCATAATGCGAAAAATACCAAATTGGATTAACCATCTTTTTTCATTTCCTTATGTCACAGATTCAAAATCAGTTTCATAGTAGCCATCTTGTGTGAAAGGTGCAGTGTAGTAGAGTTTGATGGCAGTTTTAAAATTTCATAAGAAACAATACATAAAGCCCTAGACAGCCTACATAGGCCTGTAGTACTCGCCTCATCACTGGTAGGCCCCAGGTACCCAAAACAAGTGCACAATAAGATGTATTATCCTGTGGCAGTACATGCACCCACTTTGCAATGCAAGTTCTTAAAAAGACAGTGCAGGTTGCAACTTCCCACTAAGTGATCAAAGGCACCTTCCTTGGAGCACAGCTACTACGACCACAAGGGCGTGTAAATTTAATCAGTGATCCATGAATGGTCTCCCAAGACTAAGAATTAACCCCACCAGGAACTTGAAATATGAACTCGCTAGCTTTGTTTTTGTGAAGTTGTCTAATATATAAATGGCTAAAAAATGCTCAGCCACCAAGGGATGTTCAATTGATAGACCTATTTGGTAGGCCTGTTTGCTAGGATGTACTTCACTCTCCATATACAGGAAATATCATTGAGCTAGGCTTTATTTATGACCAGTTTGTAAATAAAAGGTTTACAGGCTATGAATAGTCTCTCTCTCTCTCTCCTCTCTCTCTCCTCTCTCTCTCTCTCTCTCTCTCTATCTCTCTCTATTCTCTATCTTTCTCTACCCCCCTTGCTCTCTCTCTCTCTCTCTCTCTCTCTTCTCTCTCTCTCTCACCTCTCTCTCTCTCTCTCTCTCTCTCTCTCTCTCTCTCTCTTTCTCTCTTCTCTCTCTCTCTCTCTCATTCATCTTCTCTCTCTTTCTTCTTCTATCTCTTTCTTCTTCTCTCTCTTCCTCTCCTCCCCTCTCTTTCTCTCTCTCCCCCTTTTCCCCCACACCTCCCCCCTCTCCCCTTGATGGACTGTTACCTACAATACTCTCTCTCTCTCTATTGTTGTAAATTAAGACTATAGGTATAAACAATTTTCCAAGTGTTCCTATTTGAATAGACAGTGCTAATATCGAATGTTTTGTAGACACTATACAGAGTGCATGTAGTCCTGAAAAGTCATAAATCATATAGATGACCTTAGACAGCAATGATGGACCAAGGCATAAGTATGAAATCTTTTGCCTGGGCTTTATCTGAAACAGAACAAATGGTGGATATTTTTCTAGACCTAAAGCACAGGGTAGGAGGGGTATCCACCCCCATCTTAAAACCAGGATAAGATGCTGTGCCCCCTAATCATCCCAAAATCTTGGTGTGTAATAGGGTAAAATATTATGTGCATGATACCAGAAAGTCCAGTGAACTAGAAGTGAATTCAAACCTCAGCGAGATGAGTGGTGGCACAGCATACGTGATCCACATAGTCCTGCAACATACTTATTCACTAATTTTCCACATGTTTTAATGTAGTTAGTAATCATTTCAATGAAAAAATTGGTAGATGTGAGATAATTCTTCTCCCTAGAGTTAAGCAAAAAAAAAAAGGAATATGAATGAAAGGGAGTATAAAAAAATATTCAGAACATGATGGAAACCATTGAAAAATATTTTGATATTACCAAAGGGACAGGAGTAATTATCTTTTCAAAAATGTCCAGTTTGATTTAGAATTCTAGGAATAAGTATACAAAGAAACAGTGAATTCGAGTATTGTAGAAATCCTGTAAACAGAGGTAAGGAAACATCATTTATGAGACACTAGCGAGGTACTTGAAATGCTGCTTCATTATTACTAGACTAAAACTTAATTATGTTTTGGATTATATTTCCCAGACATGATCTGCTCCATATGGTCTTTCAAATTAGATCTCTCTAACCGTTAAATAACATCTCATTAAGGCAAAGAAGGACATGGAGACCCTTGGAGGAATTCTGGAAAGTCAGTGAAGGAGATGAACACACAGCTTACTCATAACAAGGAATCAGAGGAGCCGGCACACAGGACAAAGTTGAATGGGAATACCAGGACCCACAGAAGGGATGTCCCAGACCCCAGAGAACCTGCAGGTCGATGTGTAGAAGGTACAAATGGTCCATTCCCCATCATGCTCACACTCTCTGACTTCTGAGGATAGATCTGGTGCTTCTTCTAAACCTCCTTTCATATTCTCTGTCTCCTTCATCATCATCATCATCATATCTTCCATCCTTTCCTCATCTTCATCAATTTAAATGAGATTTCAGGTTCTTTTAGATTCCACTGAAATCTCTTTCTTCAGTCTTTCTCTTCCTCTAAACCTTCTTCAAGCTCATTCATTTTCATCTGCTGTTCCAAAACCTCTCGTGCTTGAAAAATGCACTTCAAATGCTAGAGGAAGCTCTATATATTTCTTAATACAGATTCTTTTTTTTCCCCTGTATCCTGCTGACTCACAGCTGAGCTTCCAGCTTCTCCATCGCATCAGACAAACCTCGGAAGATCCTATTAAGTTGTCCTTTTTCTAATCACCTTCATCATTTGGATCTGCAGAATCATATCTACACATCAACACCATCATCAACACCAATCACCACACCACCACCACCACCATCATCATCATTATCATCATCTCGGACAAATCCCCACAATCACCACCACATTGAAAAGCACCAACATTCAGATTTTTCCATCGTCCTTGCACCACAAAAACTTTCTAAAACAAGGCCCTCATCCCAAACCTCAAGCAAGATCTGACCCATCCTCCTCAGCCTCCCACCATGTACATTTTCTTCTGCTAAACTAGAAGTACTCGATGGTCAAACCAGGTGCTAATCAACCGTCTATCTCCTGGCCAAAAAAAAGAGCGTTTTCTTCATCTTCTCCATCTGTCACCAATGATAATCCAACGGGCCGGTAATCTCTTATCCTTCTTCGAACTAGAAAAGTGTCAAAGCGCAGACAGCGAAAGCTGCCGCGCCACTAATGTATATTCAAGGAGCAGGGACAAGGTAGCTGTCTCAGTGTTGCTGTGTCATGTGCATGAGGAAATGGAGTATTTATTGCATTGATTATCCCAGTATATACAGACTAACTGTGTTGGTGAGTAGATACTTTGTCAGGATCCTGTAGAAAAGAGTTTGCTTTTGACCAAATAGGATTTTGTATATCAGTACTTTGACATAAAAATTGGAGTTTTGCTTTCAAAAATAATATATGAAAAGCTAAATTTGATTTAACATTGACCCATTGTACCTACGGTCCCATCCAGAGATACCATGTCTTCTGCCCACTAGTGGATGCCTTGGATTCCATTCTCTGCCAAAAAACACTTATCATCATTTCATGATTATTTTTCCCTTACATCTTTCACAAACCATCTTGTTATGTTAACCCTGATCCAGGTGTTCACAGCAGTCACATGGGACAAAATACAGACATTAGGCTAACGTGAACAGGCCCTTCTGTCAGGTGCATAGAATGTAGGCTGGGCAACGTGATCACTCATGTTCAATGACAAGACTCTTACCTCCCCTTTGCAAAAGTTATTTTCTCTTTTCTGCATAAGCATTTTTTAGCTTTTTTGCCATTGTTAAGTGTCCTATTGTTATTGATTTGCTTTATCCAGAGGGAAAATCAACAATTTTCACTTGCACAGACTCCATATCTCTCTGGATATTCTATTAAACTAAGTGCAAGAATAATAACAAAGTAAACTTTCTCCCTCTCCCATAATCATTCAGTTTTCTATAAAATACAAACTGTGTGCTGCAGTCACTGTGGCCAGGAATAGGATACTGAGCATGGAAAATAGTGTTCTCTGGGAGTGGCACTCATCCAGTCATGGCTCACAGACACTTACATTCAAACACGTGTTTATCAATGGTAAATGCAAAAGCCTTTCAAACATAATGCATCTAATCACCCTCAAGAGGTTTGTGGCAACTTGTGGGTGTCATTCCCACACTCTGTTCCTTCAGTTGAAACTGACAAATGGCAAGTTCACACACCGACCACAGCCAATTTTCCTGACAGCATGGTCACCATCCCCTTCCCACAAGCTAGATTTTTTCATTACATGATGGTCATGTCATCCAGATTGAAGTGGTTAATAAGAAAAGATGTGAGGTCATCTGACTTCTGTGCAAAGCCTGGCTCTTTAGGCTTTTAGCATTTTTCTCTGGAGGGCTTGACATGGGGGTAACAGAATAAGTCTTTCTTTTCAACAAGTGTACAGGACATATTACTTGGCTATAAATGAAAAACAGTTTGACATAAACACAGAACTGTAGGAGAACATTCTTGGATCTTCTAATTTATTTAAATGTTTTATATTAACATTTTAAGTCAACCTTCTCACCCATGCAAATATAATGAATACTCTGCAACGTCAGTATATTTTATCTGCCCAAGCCTGTTACTAGAAGTTCATACTAATATTCTAGCGAGTGACATAAATTTGCATTATTCTTTACTTTTATTACTTTATAGGTTTTGGTGTACTCTACCATTAAAAACCATTTGATGTTATACACTTCTGCATGTTGCAACTACAAAGATATATAATTTTATTTGGTCTGTTATTAAGAAGAGTATAAAATGATTTTAGTTAAAATACAGATTAG
>NC_051394.1:9273020-9286743 GCF_015228065.2 Penaeus monodon | reverse complement strand
AAAAAAAAAAAAAAAAAAAAAAAAACCCCCCCCCCAATGTAATTTTAATGTAATGTTAAGGAGGTATTATGAAATGAGTATTAATGATTTTGTATTAAAAAAAGTAAATAAAAAAAAATTAGTAGTAATAAAAATTAATTAAAAATAAAAAAAAAAAAAATAAAATAATAAAAAAAAAAATTTAATAATAAAAAAATAACAAAAAAAAACAAAAAAACAAAAAAAAAAAAAAAAAAAAAAAAAAAAACAAAAAAAAAATAAAATAAATATTAAATAAAAAAAAATAATAATAAAAATTTTTAAATAATATATATAATAACAAAAAAATAAAAAAAAAAAACAAAAAAAAAAAAAAAAAATAAAAAAAAAATTTAAATTTAAACGTATAGTTATGTGTAAATGTATAAAAACACACAGACCATTTTTTTATTATATCTTTTTTTATTTTAATAATTGTCTGAATATGATTTTTTTATTTGTTTTAAAATAGTGTTTTGTTATCATATATTGTTGTTTTTTTAGTTTTTTAGGGTATGCTTTATATATTTGTAGGTTATCATTTCATGCATATTTTTTAATGTATTTAGTATTATGTGATCTTTTATTTTCCCAAAATTATTACTGTGTCCATTACCAATATTTTTTTTTATACAGTCTTGTTGTTTTAAAATTAATCAAATCTTTCAGGACAGCAAATAGCACATAGGCTGGGGTCCGGATGCTGCGATGTCCCCAAATGGTGGATGTGTGTTCCAGCCTCGGAAGCTTTTTTAAAGGCAACACTAAAATTAAAGTATGTTTTTTTAAAAGCAAATATAAGGGGAAAAGTGGAAAAGCCAGGTTTTTAAAAATTTTATGAATAGTAATGATTTTGAAAAAAAAGAGATTTTTGTTTTGTAAAAAGGGTAGTTTTTTTTTATACCTTAGAGATAGTTTTGGAAAATGTGTAATGCAAATTTTTTTTAATTAGTGGCTTACCATGTAGATTACTCTGGTATTTTTTTTAAGGGAAATTTACAGGTAATAGATTTTGTTTTTTGTTTCCCTTGTAAAAAGATACATTGAAATTTTTCTAATGCATGCCAAAAAAATTTTAAATTGTCTTTTATCCTGCTTGTGTATGCAAAATCACCGGGATGGTATTAAATTTTGTATATATATAATAACTATATAAATGTGAAAGCTTATTTGATTTTTTTTTTAACAAGTCTGTAAAAAATGGTACAGTGTCTTGCTTTTAGCTAAAATCAAGAATTTTATTTTGTACCATTTTGAATCATGGATATAAGACAATCTTTCTGCTTAAATTGTAAGTTTTTAAGAATTATTGAGTATAAGAAAAGTCACGTTTTGTATGATGGATCACAGCAGCACCCTTTTTTAGGAAAAGGTAATAAAAGGCTTCTAAAATTTTTTCAGTGTGGAAGGAAAAAACATTTTAAAAGTGAGTTAGATGAATAGAAGCTATAAGTTTGTACCGGGTTTTGGATAGGTCACTTGCCGACGAGCTTTTTCTTTTGTCAGAAAAAACCCATGGCAGATACAAGGTGGGGTAATCTCTAGTTGTGCATGGTAATAATTTGTTTTCGTATATCCCTTTTTTTGTTGTCAGTTAAACCATCTTTTTAGTTCTGGGAAATACAAACTAACAAAAAAAAATTAGCATATATTTAATATAATTTTGGCTCTCTTTTCGGGAAATGTTTGAAGAAATAATGAATAGGTTAGGAGTGGAAGGGCGCTAGAGCTATTGTTTTAGCACCTACATCATTGGACGCTATGACCTGCAGAAGACCATTTTTTTGTTTTGCCCACATTACAAAGGGTATAATAAAAGGTTGTCTTTTTTGTGAGCCCTTTAATAACTTTGATGCCAGAAAAGCATGTGTACCTGCCTGTCTATTAGTGTTTTGTTTTAATTATATATATTAAACATATTATTAAATCTACTATTTTATCTATTATCTATCTTCTATCTATCATTTTTCTCTCTCCTCTTCTTCCTCTCTCTCCTCCTCCTCTCTCTCTCTCTCTTCTCTCCTCTTCTCTTTTATATATATTATATAAAATATAATATATTATATATAATATAATATATAATATTTATATAACATATATATCTGTACATATAGATACTATATCACATAATTTTGTATATTATTGATATATATAACTAATTATTACATATTATATCTGTACTTATATTATTATTTATATTTATATAAATTATATGATAGTAGTTTTACACAGCACACACACACACACACAACCCCCACCCCACACACACAACACAACACACAACCACAACCACACCACACAACACACACACACACGCCCACACACACCCACACACACACAAAAACACACAAACACGCACAGTTTAAAATAAATATATATAATATATATTTATATTTAAAATATTTATTATATATATATTTTTATTATGCATGCATATATAAAATATAATATATATATATATATAATATATATATATATATAAAATATATATTAAAATGCATATTTTAAAAATATATATATATTAAATTTTAAAATTATATATATATATTATAATATATAATTTTCTATAAAATTTAAATACAGATAAATATACAATTACTATCATATAAAATATATACAAAATACTATTACATATATACATATATTTTTAAAAAAAAATACATTTTTACATATAACATATAACAATATACATAAAACATTTACTTATAAAATATAAATATATAATATTAAATATATAATATATATAATAATATATATATATATATATATATTATATATTAATACTTTAAAATACTTATAATAAGTTGTGATTATATTTGTTTCAAATTTGAATTAAATTTTTTTTCCCGTAAAATGTAGATATTTCTAACCCATTTACCATATCAACCTTTTTACCTACCTCTGCTCTTAAGATTAATATTTTGTGAGTATGTAATGTATGCAAATTACTGTTTCAGGTATTAAAGAAATGCAAAGCATTTACAGTGATCGCAAGTCACTCTTTTGTGTCTTTGCCGGATGGCCCCAAAAAGAGGCTGACAGACTTGGCAACCAGGGAAAAAATTTGCTATGTTTTTAATCATTGATTATTGAAGTTGCATTGCTGCAACCCTTGTTTTTTGGCTTCTTTAAAAACCCCAAAAAAATTGTAATATTAAGGCAGATAATGCTTACACCAGTTATTTTAGGACAGTAAACTCCAGTGTGATTTTTGGCTTGTCCAAAGTGATTGTTTTGTCCAGAAGCAAAATTGAGGTGGCTTAAAAATAAAATTTAAAATCTTTTCTTTCAAATATTCCGTCAAAAAAGGGAAGTTTTAAAAATGCTTTTCTGGTATATGCAGGTAGTATCAAAGTGTAGAAGGGAAAGCCAAACCCAAAAATGAGATAGTGGGATGTATTATATGATACTGATTGATTGATTAATTAATGAGGGGGGCAGGGGCGGAGGGAGGCAGCAGGCAGGCAGGAGGCAGGGAGGCAGCGGAGGCAGGAGGCAGGCAGGCAGGCAGGGAGGGAGGCAGGCAGGAGGAGGCAGGAGGCAGGCAGGGGGGCGGCAGGCAGGCAGGAGGCAGGGAGGGAATGCTAGAAAATAATAGTAACAAATGATAGATGAAAGGTGGGTCGATGAATGATGTAAAAATATTTATTCTTCAGTGTAGATATTTTTTATATCTTCTTTGCAAAATGCTTTGTAAGAAACGTTTTTTGCCTTCTGGTCCCAAAAACAAATAACAAAACAATAATAACATGTTTATTTTTGCATTTTTTTGTATTTTTGTTTTACTCCTTTTTTGTAATACACCCTGGCTGCCCCATTTGGGGGAGAAAATAGGGTCCCTTTGCATGGAAATTTTGTCCTCTCTGGGAAACACTCTTCCAGGCATGGCTCTGGGATTTTCCTTCCAGCCTGTTTACTGGTAAAATAATGCAAAAGCCTTTCCCCCTTTCCAAGGTCCACTGATTAATCTTCCTCCAAAAGTTCTGTGTACTTAGATAATTTCTGTTTCCCCGACTTAAGACAGATGAATGACAAGTCATTTTCCCTCCCTGGCCCCCCAGCCAAATTTTTTTATGATGGCCATTCCCCGTCAGCCAAATTTTTTCATGATTGAAGGTCATATCTCCTGGATCCAATTTTTAAAAAAGATAAATGAATAAAAAAAAGGGTTTTTGGAAAACGTAGATGATGCTTTTCTACAATATCATTAAAGATGAAGAAATTCTACAAAACAGTAACACAACTGTTGATTATAAGGGCATACTGAAATTAAAGGTTCCTCATGATATGACCTATGGATACTATCAGAAAATACAGGGGGAAAATAACAGTGCTGCATTTAAATAAAAAATAAAGTGTTTTAGACAAAGTAAGCTTGATTTAGTACACATTACTCCATTATAATTTGTGAATATAGTAGCAGAATATGTGTTCTCCATATGTGTTACCGATACTCAGTTCATATAAAACTTCATTAATTGTTGCTTTTGCAGAAAGCTTGTAAAGTGTTTCCTGAATCTAGTAAAGATGCTAAGTTTCATATAAGGTTTGGTGGTATAATCTGTGATACAGGAAGGGGTTGCTGTAAAAATATTGATAATTTGGGAAAGCATTACAGAATAGAATCTTGAATTCAGATTAATTTTTTTATGTTGAATATGTAATTTCTTATATGACCTTTTGTGGCGAACAGATACTTTTTTATTATGCCAGTATGACACTTCCCAAATTCCCATTAGGCACAGGACTACATGTTATGATGCTGTATTTGAGTTGTTCAGTCTGTTTGTATGTCAGTAGTTTCATAAAATTCAGATGTTAGTCATGTGAAAAAACAAACTATTTATAGCTTATTATATGATTAGAAATATAAGAAAGAAACTTCCTAACTGTCGTAAAAAAGCATTAATAACTTAAAATGATAATGATATTGCTCTTATAAAATAAGATTTTGCAAAGATGATGCTTCGGAAAAATTTAGGAAAAATTCATATGTTTTAATGACTCTGGAAGTTTGAGGAATGATTGAATGGGGCAGGGGTCTCCTTTATTTCAGATAGATTGTATCAGTGTGCTTTTGAAATCTTGCTTTGACAGAACTGAAGTAATGATCAGATAAATGATCTTTGGTTTGGAAAAGAATTAATCAGAATGAAGTTTAGCTAGATGTTCAAACAAAAGTTTTGCTGATTGTGACTTTCTGGTAAGAAGTGAGTGCAAATATGTGTAACTGAATCTAGATAATGAAGACTGACTTTCTTTTCAGCATACAAAGGCATTCTATTTTTTATGTTAAGAGGGTGAAGTATTTGGGTGTATAGTTAGTTGTTATTTAGGTTCTACAAAGTTCCTGTTAGCTTTTGATAATTATTCTCATTTTTGAGTTCTGTTATACTTATTTTATTTAAAAAAAGTAAAGTAGTAAGCTCAAATATAAAAGAAAGTTATAAACAAAGTTGGGTTAATAATAATGATCTTTTAACCCAATGACACTGGGAAAAAGCTGTGCTCATTTTAGATTATGTCTCATAGATGGCTCTGCATGTGCTTAGCCACAAAGGGGTCAGTTAGTAGACCTTGAATTCCTTAAATTCCTTCGAAATTTTTTTTTTTTTTTACTAATACTATCAATATCAATGGTGTTATTTTTATGATAGTCATTAAAATGATTATATTGTTATTGACATTGGTAACAGTAATATAAGATTCCATAAAATATTTTCAAAAATCAAGGAAAAGAGTAAACAGGTGAGACAGGTAGTATTCATAATTGGCTCATTGATGACAGGCGGAGCCATCTATGTGTAAACACAATAAATAAAATAAACTCACAGTGGGCATGGCTTTTATGTATGTCGGCTTGGATTAAAAGAAGAACCCCCTTTATTCTGAATTATTTTGCAAGTTGTGCACCCGTAGGATATTTTTAAATTTTTTAAATTTTTCAGGCTCCAGGGGGGTTTTACCCAGAAACGGAAAACCTTTGGAGGAAAAACTTGTGAGGACCTGATGGAGAAAAGTCCCAGCAACTTATTGATGAACTTTTTAAGCATAAGAAGAAAACAGGAAACACTTGCTTTTTATCTCTCCATACATACGTAAGGTTAAAAATGTAGTAATTTGACTTCTTGTTTTCAGAAATTGTCCAAATTGATGAAAATCAGTCAACTTTTTCGGTAATATTATTTGTGCCCTAAAGCAGTCAACCAAATCCCTTAAAAAAAATTTACTCAGATGCTTTATGCCTATATAAAGGAAAAAATTTAAAAACTCTAGCATTTTTAAATTATATAGTGACCGTTATACTTAGTATATAGAGAAAAAAAAAAGTAAAAGTCACCTATACATTTCCCTTTAGCCGTCAGAACTCTACCCTAAACTATTTCAAGGTTCCGTCTTAGTGAGTCATTTGTAATATGCCAAGTGCTGTCTCACCAAGCAAAAACACCATGAGAAGTTTGAATAGGGGCATTTTTCATGCTGACAAATTTGTCATTCAATATAAGAAAAATCCAACACTAAATAAAAATTTTTAGGTCTACCGCCACAGTTTATGAAAATTCTACCCACTTCTAAGGGTACCCCCATGGCCTGTGCATTATCAAAAGTTTTAAAAATTTCAGAAACTAGAGGAGTCATATAATGTAGTACAGTTTGGTATAAGTATGGTTCAGATTCATTGTTTTTCCTGTTAACTTTTGCATAGTGAATTTACCATAAAAATTTTTTTAGTTATTATATTAACTTAGCCAGGCCCAAATGCATGAGAATGGTTTTTGTGGTTTTTTTTGTGCATGGGACATATTGATATGTTCTGTGCCTGTATAGATGTGATTTGTAAATGTTGTTTTAATTAATATTATATATATATATAAATATATATATATATATATATATTATTTATTATATATAATATTATAAAAAAATTTTAAATAATATATATATAATATATATATATATATATTATATATATTATATTTTATATTATATTATATATATATATATTATTATTAATATATATATATATATATATATATATTATATATATATATTATATATTTTATATATATTCTAATATATATATATATATTTTATATATATATATATATTATATATATATATATATATAAAATATATATATATATATATATATATATATATAATATATATATATATATATATATATATATATATAAAATATAAAATATACAAAACATACATTTAAAAAAAACTCACATCTATACAGGCACAGACACATATCAATATGTCCACATGCATACAAACACACAAACACATTCTCATGCACTTGGGCCCTGGCTAAGTTAATATAATAACTAAAGAAAGTTTTATGGTAAATTCACTTTTGCAGAAGTTAACAGGTAACAATGAATCTGAACCCATACATTATACCAAACTGTACGTACATTATCATGATCTCCTCTAGGTTTCATGAAATTTTTAAACATTTATGATAATGCACAGGCCATGGGGGTAGCCTGTAGGAAATGGGTAGAAATTTTCATCAATCTGTGGCGGTAGACCTAAAAAATGTTTTTTTAGTGTTAGGATTTTCTTATTTTGAATGACACAATTGTCAGTCATGAATGAATGCCCACTATTCACAACTTCTCATGGTGTTTGCTGCTTGGTGAGACAGCACTTGGCATATTACAAATGACTCTACTAAAGATCAGGAACCTTGAAATAGTTTATGGTAGAGTTTCTGACTGGTTTGAAGGAAATGTATAGGGACATTTTACTGTTTTTCTCTATATACTACAGTATAAACGGTCACTATATAAGTTAAATGCTGGGATTTTTTAATTTTTTCTCTTTATATAGGCATAAAGCATCTGAGTCAAATATTCTTTTAAGGACTTTGGTGACTGCTTTATGAGCTACAAATAATGATTACGAATAAGTTGGAATTATCATCAATTAGGAACAATTTCTGAATACAAGAAGTCAAATTACGTACATTTTTTAACCTTAGTATGTATGGCAGTAGATAAGAAGCAAGTTTTTCCCCTGTTTTCTTCTCTTAATGCATTAAAAGTTCATCAATAAGTTGCTGGTACTTTTCCCCAATCAGGTTCCTCAAAAATGTTTCCTCCAAAGGTCTTCCTGTTTCTGGATAAAACCATCCGGGTAGCCTGAAACAATATTTAAAATTGAAAAATATCCTACGGGTGCACAACTTGCAAAATAATTCAGAATAATGGGGGTTCTTCTTTTAACCCAAACCCGACATACATAAAAGCCATGCCCACTGTGAGTTTATTTATTTATTGTGTTTACACATAGAGGGCTCCGCTTGTCATCAATGACCCAAATTATGAAATACTACTGTCTCACCTGTTTACTCTTTCCTTGATTTTTGAAAATATTTTATGGAATTTTTATATTACTGTTACCAATGTCAATAACAATATAATCATTTTAATGACTATCATAAAATAACACCATTGATATTGATAGATTAGTAAAAAAAAAAAAAAATTTCGAAGGAATTTAAGGAATTCAAGGTCTACTAACTGACCCTTTGTGGCTAAGCACATGCAGACCATCTATGAGACAAAATCTAAAAGAGCACAGCTTTTTCCCAGTTCATTGGGTTAAAAGATCATTATTATTAACCCAACTTTGTTTATAACTTTCTTTTATATTTGAGCTTACTACTTTACTTTTTTAAATAAAATAAGTATAACAGAACTCAAAAATGAGAATAATTATCAAAAGCTAACAGGAACTTTGTAGAACCTAAATAACAACTAACTATACACCCAAATACTTCACCCTCTTAACATAAAAAATAGAATGCCTTTGTATGCTGAAAGAAAGTCAGTTTTCTTTATCTAGATTCAGTTACACATATTTGCACTCACTTCTTACCAGAAAGTCACAATCAGCAAAACTTTTGTTTGAACATCTAGCTAAACTTCATTCTGATTAATTCTTTTCCAAACCAAAGATCATTTATCTGATCATTACTTCAGTTCTGTCAAAGCAAGATTTCAAAAGCACACTGATACAATCTATCTGAAAAAAAAGGGAGACCATTCCTGCCCCATTAAATCTTTCCCCAAACTTCCAGAGTCATTAAAACATATGAATTTTTCCTAAATTTTTCCGAAGCATCATCTTTGCAAAATCTTATTTTATAAACTAAAAGAGCAATAGTTATATCTTTAAACCATTTTAAGTTATTACTGTTTTTTTATGACAGTTAGGAAGTTCTTTCTTTTATCTTAATCATTAATAAAGCTATAAATAGTTTGTTTTTTCACATGACTAACATCTGAATTTTATGAAAATACTGACATACAAACAATACAAACAGACTGAACAATTCAAATACAGCATTATAAATGTAGTCCTGTGCTAATGTGAATTTGGGAAGTGTCTACTGGCATAATAAAAAATATCTGTTCACCACATAAAGGTCATTAATGAAATTACATAATTCAACATAAAAATTAATCTGAATTCAAGATTCTATTCTGTAATGCTTTCCCAAATTATCAATATTTTTACAGCAACCCCTTCCTGTATCACAGATTATCCAGCCAAACCTTATATGAAATACATCTTACTAGATTCAGGAAACACTTTACAAGCTTTCTGCAAAAGCAACAATAACTAAGTTTTATATGAACTGAGTATCCGTAACACATATGGAGAACACATATTCTGCTACTATATTCACAAATTATAATGGAGTAATGTGTACTAAATCAAGCTTTCTTTGTCTAAAACACTATTTTTTATTTAATGCAGCATTGTTATTTTCCCCCGTATTTTCTGGTAGTATCCATAGGTTTTATTTATGAGAACCTTTAATTTCAGTATGCCCTTATAATCAACAGTTGTGTTTTCTGTTTTTTAGAATTTCTTCATCTTTAAATGATATTGTAGAAAAGCATCATCTACAGTATTCCAAAACCTCTTTTTTTATTCATTTATCTTCTTAATAAATTGGATCCAGGAGATATGACCTTCACAACATGAAAAAAATTGGCTGACAGGAATGGGCCATCATAAGAAAATTTGGGTGAGGCCAGGAGAGGGGAATGACTTGTTTATGTCATACTGTCTCTAAGTGGCAGGTGACAGAAACTTATCATAAGTACACAGAACTCTTGGGGGAAAATTAGACTCAGTGGACACTTTGGAAGGGAAAGGCTATTGCATTATTTCTACCAGTAAACAGGCTGGAAGGTATAATCCCAGAGCCATGCCTGGAAGAGTGCTTCCAGAGAGGACACAATTTCCATGCTAAGGGCCCTATTTTTACCCCAATGACTGGCAGCACAGGGTGTATTACAGAAAAAGGAGTAAAACAAAATACTAAAAAATGACACAAATAACACAATGTACATTGTTATTGTTATTTGTTATTGACAACAGAAGGCAAAAAAACGTTTTTTACAAAGCATTTTGCAAAGAAAGATATAAAAAATATCTACACTGATTTGTAATAAATATATTACATCATTCTATCGACCCATCCTTTATCTATCTATTTGTTATCTATCTATCTTTCTAGCATTGCCTGCCTGCCTGCCTGCCTGCCTGCCTGCCTGCCTGCTGGGCCCGCCTGCCTGCCTGCCTGCTGCCTGCCCGCCTGCCTGCCTGCCTGCCTGCCCGCCTGCCCGCCTGCCTGCCTGCTTGCCTGCCTGCTTGCCTGCCTGCCTGCCTGCCTGCCTGCCTCCTCATTAATTAATCAACAAAACAGTATCTATATACATACATCCCCACATATCTCAGTTTTAGGTTTGGCTTATCACTCTACACTTGATACATACCTGTCACTATACCAGATAAGCATATTGAAAACTTCCCTTTATTTACAGGAAAATTTGAAAGAAAAAGTATCTTAAAGTCTTCATTCTTTAAGCCACCTACAATTTTGCTTCTGGACATGAACAAGTAGCACTTTGGACAAGACCAACAAATCACACTGGTAGTTTACTGTCCTATAATCAACTGGTGTAAGCATTATCATGCCTTAATATATACAATTTTTTGGCTTTTAAGGAAGCCTAAAGAACAAGGGTTTGCAGCAATAGCAACTATCAATAATCAATGAGTTCCAAAACATGAGCAAATTTTTTTCCTGGTGTGCACAAGTCTGTCAGCCTCTTCTTGGGCCATGCCGGCAAAGACACAATAGAGTGACTTTCGATCACTGTCCCAAAGCATTGCAGTTCTTGAATACCTGAAACAGGAATTTGCATTACATTACATACTCACATACATATCTAATCTTAAAAGCAGAGGTAGGTAACAAGGTTGATAGTGGTAAAATAGGTTAGAAATATCTACAGTTACAGGAGAAAAAATTAAAATCAATTGAAATCAAATATAATCACAACTTATATAAGTTTTATGTATATATGTATATATTAATATTATATATATATATATATATATATATATATATATAATATATATATATATATATGTATATATGTATATATGTAATATGTATATATGTATATATGTATATATGGATATATGTATATATGTGTATATATATATATAGATAATTTTATATATATAAAATAGATATATATAATATATATATATAGATAAAATTTTATGCATGCATATATATAAAATAATAAAATAAAATTATATATATATATATATATAATATTATTATATATATATATTATATATATAACTGTGCGTGTGTGTGTGTGTGGGTGTGTGTGTGTGTGTGTGGGGTTGTGGTGTGTGTGTGTGTGTTTTGTGTGTGTGTGTGTGTGTGTGTGTGTGTGTGTGTGTGTGTGTGTGTGTGTGTGTGTGTGTGTGCATGTGTATAAACTACATATACATATATATTTTAATATAAATATAAATAAATAGATATATAGATTATAGATATAGATATAGATATATAGATATAGTTATATATATACATATACATATACAGATATATGTGTATATAGATATCTATATGTACAGATATCTATGTGTATATATACATATATATATTATATATATATATTATATAAAATATTAAATATATATATATATATAAGAGAGAGAGAGAGAGAGAGAGAAGAGAGAGAGAGAGAGAGAGAGAGAGAGAGAGAGAGAGAGAGAGAGAGATAGATAGATAGATAGATAGATAGATAGATAGATAGATAGATAATTTAGATATATATGTATTAAATATATAATGATATTAAAACAAAACACTAATAGACAGTGCAGGACACATGCATTTCTGGCATCAACAGGTTATTGAAGGCTCACAAAAAAGACAACCTTTTATTATACCTTGTGAAAGGGTGTGGTCAACACAGAAACCAAGATGGTCTTCTAGCAGGTCATAGCGTCCAATGATGTAGAGTGCAAAAACAATAGCATCTAGCTGCCCTTTCCTACTCCTAACACATTCATTATTTCTTCAATGCATTCCTGAAAAGAGAGCCAAAATTAGTATTAAATAGTATGCATAATTCTTTTTCTGTTAGTTTGTATTTCTAGAACTAAACAGATGGTTGAACATGACAACAAAAAAAAGGTATATAAAAGAACACAAATTATTACCATCACAACTAGAGATTACCCTACCTTGTATCTGCCATGGCTTATTTTCTGACAAAAAATAAAAGCTCGTCGTGCAAGCTGATCCTGACCCAACACAAGGAATACAAGACTTATAGCTTCATATTCATCTAACTCCTTAATATGTTTTTTTCCTTCCACACTGAAAATATTCAGAAGCCTTATATTACCTTGTCCTAAATGGATGACTGCTGTGATCCATCATACAACACAGTGACTTTTCTTATAACATCAATAATAACTTAACATCTACAATTTAAGCAGAAAGATTGTACTATATATCCATGATTACAAAATGGGACAAAATAAAATTTTTGATTTCATGCTAACTGCAAGACACTGTACCATTTCTTACAGACTTGTTAAAAGAAAAATCAAATAGAGCTTTCACATTTATATAGCATTATTATATATATACTAGATATGAAGTACCATCCAGGTGATTTTGCATACACAAGCAGGATAACAAGACAATTAAATTTTTATGGCATGCATTAGAAAAATACAATGCTATCTTCTTACAAGGAAGACAAATAAACAAAATCTATTACCTGTAATATCACATTTTAAAAAAAATACCAGAGTAATCTACATGGTAAGCACTAATTACAAAATCATTTTGCATTACACATTTTCCAAATCTATTTTTCTCAAGATATAACAAAACTATCCCTTTTTACAAAAAAAAAATCTCTTTTTTATCAACATCATTAACTATTCATAAAGGGTTTAAATCCTGGCTTTTTCCCCATTTCTCTCTATATTGCATTTTAAAAAAACATACTTTAATTTCAGTGTTGCCTTTAACAAAGCTTCCGCAGGCTGGAACACACATCCAGCCATTGGAGACATGACGCACATCTCGGACCACAGCCCCTGATGTGCTATTTGCTGTCCTGAAAAGAGTTTGATTTAATTTTAAAACAACAATGACCTGTCATAAAAAATATATTGGTAATGTGACACAGTAATAATTTGGAATATATAAAAGATCACATAATACATAAAATACATTAAAAAATATGCATGAAATGATAACACTACATAGATATATACGCATACCATAAAACACTAAAAAAACAAAAAATAATGAAAACAAATCACTATTAAAAAAAAAAAAATTAAG
>NC_051394.1:9263183-9272920 GCF_015228065.2 Penaeus monodon | reverse complement strand
TATAATATTATATAATATTATATAATATTTTTATATATTTTAAAATATATATTATGGTATATATAAAATATAATATAATTAATATTATTACAAATATAAAATATATATTAATATATATTTAAAAAATATATATTTTATATATTTTATAAAAATATTATATATATGTATTTTTATATGTATATATATTTTAATATATTTTGATATATATGGTATATATGTGTATATAATATATATAATATAATATATATATATATATATATATATAATATAATTATATAAAACACACACACACAAAAACACATACATACACACTTTTATATAGCATTCACAAAAAATTTTCATTATTTATTGTGACGTAAAATCAGCATATTTGCTTGCAAATAACTTTTCTTTTACTAACAATAAAACTGTATTTAGATACCTCTGAATGAGCGGCAGGGTCAGACTTTGACAAACAGCGACTCACGGGCACATTTAAGCTTTTTGGGGTTTCCATGTCATGCAATTTTGAAAAATCCCGACTATGACAAATAAACCAGTTACTTCAAAAGGCTTCGCGTTGATGCTCGACTGGCTGGTTTTTTCCTGCTTGGCTGTATGTGTATGACTCATGGAGATGAACAAGGTATGGATTTTTTTATTTATAGATTTTTTTGTATTTGATAAATTTTTTTCTATTATTTTTGACCCTAAAGATCATTGACAGTAAATAGTGATTTATGGTTTTGATAGTTTTGTCAGCTGTTTATTTTTATGATGACCTCATGAAATGATTAGAAATACTCTGCCTAAAAATAATATAGACGCTAAAAGATATATGTAAATTTATTAAAATTTCTTTCTAATTTTTAGATCAGATCTACCTCCATGACCGTTCTTGTTTGTCAGTTTTGATCTTAGAAAACTTTGTTCTAGTCGGGTTCTACTTAACAAACCTAGACTTTTCTTCGTTCAGGCATGTAGAGGAGAAGAAGGGCCCTTAAGAATAAGTAATAGTTTTTTTAAAAGAAAAATATTCACCTTGTGTCTTTTTGTTCTTCTTTCCCCTTCACTTTTTTCTTTCTTTCTTTTTCCTTGCCTTTGTTATTCTGTTCTCTCATTCAAAAAAATAAAAAAAATTACATTTTTGCATTTGTTTCATCTCTGACTTTTTACTTATTTTTAACAGCAATATTTTACAACAAAGATGGCTCAGTTGTGCTCACCAGGAGAGTGACTGCCTCATTTCACAAGCAACAGTAAGAGGATACTCTGCATTTAGGAATCAGATGGAAGGTATGTTTGAGAGGTGTTTCTGAATTTTCAGTTTTATTACTGTATGTGAAACACCTTGTTTTATCAGTTTTGATTTTGGAAGGAAAATATCAGATATTCCATCTCAATAATTTCATCAGTTTCTAACCTAATTCAGTATTTCAGTACAGGTTTTCCTTATGTAACATTTCTGCATCTACCTTTTTTTGTTTCATAAATGTGGTATATAGTTGCCATGCCACTTTCAACATCATCATTTGTATCCAAAATATGGAAAGTCTTTTTGGCATGTGGTTTTGGATACATGAGTTGATGCAGATTGCAAAGCAAGTCTCAGACAAAGAGACAAAAACTTTTGGTAGCAGGGCCTCTACTAGCTGGCTATTTGAGGGTATGTGTATAAGGTAGCTGGGTCCTTGACCATTCTGTAATGCAGCTTTTCCCCTCGACTAGTTGGATGGCCTCATAAGTGATCTATTACTTGCCTGTGGAACCTTTTCAAAGTTTCTCCTCAGACTGGCATGGCATTTCTGTCCTGTCAGCTCCAGGCCAACTAGTTACAGTGCCATCCTACAGCTCCCCATCTCTTACTTGCTGATGTAGTCACCCATGGGTCAGAGCATGATCTTCTATTGCAGAAGCCCCTCTTTCTCTCCATCATTAAGGTTGAGAGTGCTTCTGGTTTATGGCCTCACATTTCTTGCCAGTGTTTTGGGATACCATACTTATAAAAGCAAATATTTTGTGATGCAGTAAATAACAGTCAAATCTGACATTTTCCTTGCTCCATGTGTGCTGTATTACTTTTTTGTTGTAAAACTCACACCTTGTGGCTAGTAGAAGAATTCTGAATGACTGCTTTACTTTTAAGGTTATGTTTTTAAAAAGTCACCCACCTTTTCTGTACTGCCACAGATTTGAAGGTACCAAAAATTATGATGGCTCTTCTTTTTCAATAGGATCTTGGTACATCACTGACCTGTGTCAAGCCTTACAAGAATATGGTCATATCCTGCCAATCAAGAATGTGTTACACAAAACAAGAAAGAATCTGAAGGAACGTGTTGAAAGCATGAATAATACATATATAACTCAGCTTTCAGAGGAGAAGGATACCTTAACCAGGTATTGCAATTTTTTCTCATTCTTCAAATTTTAGTTTTAAGAACGTGAATGGAGATATAAAGAATGCAATGTCGAGCTTTCTTAATTTCATCTCATTAATTAATTAATTTATATATTTTTTTAACAGCTGACTAATAAAATCAATAACAACTTTTGTTCAACATTTACAGGGATGTTCAACTGGTGAGAGCTGACTTGGATCATTTTACTGATGGTCTCATGGATCTGATTGAGCTAGAAGTAACAGAAAAACTTCTGGAGGAAAAACTAGATGAGGCTTTATGTGACATTTTTAACCAAAATGTAATGGCAGATATAAATCTCCAGCTTGGAGCATTTAGAATGTAACAACAATTTCAATTATTTACGGAAATATCACATGGTATATAGTGCTTTCCAAAGGATCAGAAGTACCTATGATTAAATTTTGTATATATTTTTTGTGGCAGATCCAGGCTTTCAGTCTTTGGTGTAATAAACTGCACTGCCATAACAGGTGTATTTAGCTATCTGTGATTGATTTAGGTCACAGTGCAAATTAGTTGTGCTAAAAAATTTTTGTCAAATTACACTGTTTATATATATATATATATATATATATATATATATATATATATATATATATATATATATATATATATATATATATATATATATGTTAAGACTCATCCCATTTGTAATATCCGGAATTTGAAACAGTATATATTTGAGATATGTTTCAGTCCTTGTTTGTAAAATACTAGTTTAGTTTTCACACTTTGTATGTCATATATGAATATCATTATATATGATAAATATAAATATAATTAATTATCTGTAAAATAAATATGATCAAATTTTTGATAAATATAAGTATAGTTAGACATATATCAATATTATTTTATGGTAAATATGAATATAATTACTGTAAAAATAGATATGATAATTTATGATAAAATATAAGTATAATTATCATAGTAGAAAATAAATATAAAAATTTTAGAGTTACTTATTATACACAGTTATTCAAGATGAAAAATATTTTTTTTATGAGATAATTCAGATCCATAGATACCCGGATATAAACCGGGTAAAGAATTAATCTTATAGAAATGATATGCCATCATAATAACGATTAATACTGCTATTTATAAAAATGAACACAAAATTTATCCCTAATTTTCTTCCACTGAAAACTAATCCCATATCTGTTATGCTTAGGAGATGGAGACGGGGAAACTCAATGCTGGGGATTACCCTCCCTTTGGGCCTCAACCTGTGACTCAACTAATTTTACATGGTCTTTTCCTCTTCTCTTTTTTTTCTTTCTCTTCCCAACCCCTTCTATTATCCACTCTTAAGGTGTGAGAACCATGTTGAAAGGATGAAAGGCTGACTGTGCCAGTCATGGACAGGGCTGGGGGAGCATGGGCACAGTATTTCCCCCGTTTAGTTTCCAGCCTATTTCTCCCCCTACATAACTAGGCTTACTTTGGCCTGTAACTTTATATCATTTAAAAGGGGCCTTTGAGGCTTACCCCTTTATCAAATATCCCAATGATTTCATTTCCCCCGGACCCCAATCTTAGGTTCTCCTTTGAACTGACCTAACCTGCTACTACCCCCTTCCTCGTGTTACTATACATCAATCCAGTCTAAATCATCAGTCCCTAAACATTCCTCATTTTCCAAATTTTCTGCTTCATCCCCTCCACCCCCACACTTTTTTCATCAACTACACCCATCCCTCTTTTTACTACTATGCAATTTATGTTACCCCCCCGCATACTATTTCACTCAACATACTCCCTCTCCAAACCCCATTTTTGTATCCCACTTTACAAACTTTTGGATACTCTCTTTAGCCCACCCAAGGGGGTTGTTTTTTTTTGTAATCCCCAAGCCCCTCTTGATGCATTTTCCCTTTTCCCCAGTAGTGTCTTTTAAAACAAGTTGGCAAATTTTCCCTTTCACGTCCCTGATCATTCCTGCCTTGTATAGTTACATCCGAATCCCAAGCTTAGCTTATCAACCCCTAACAACTTCATGGCAAAACCTTTCCCCTGTCCAACCCATCACTCCCTCAATCTTGCATGGAATTTCTCCATCTTCCGCAAACTGCCCTGCTGTGACAAGATTGGCCCCCTTGTGGAGAAACCATTCCCTATTTCGTTGATGTTTACAGTATCAGTAAATGCTACGTCCTTAGAGGCTGTTGTAAGCCCCCAACAAATTTTTCCCAAAGATTACATTCCACAGACAGACCCCCCTTTAATGTTACTTTGGTAAAGAGTCCCTCCCTACCCAACCAATCATTTCCCCCTCGTCAAATCAGAATTTTTGGGCATTAGGCAACTTCCCAAAAACCCTGCCGCTCCTCACCCCTGGGCCCTCCATGTCCCAAAACCTGGTCAAAATTGATAAAACGCTGGGGGCAGCTCCCATAAGCATTTTATAGGGGCTCTTACCAAAAAGTTGAGTAGAAGTGGGAATTCTAAAATTTCAAACCTGGCTTCCTTTAGGGGAAGCCAGACGGGAAGAAACATTAAAGGTTTTTCTCCACTCTTACTCTAATAATGCCCTTTCCCGCCCCCCTTCCAATTTCCCCCCCCGGTGTTTTTACATTTCCCCAAGTTTTTCTTTTTTTCTTTAAATTTCTCCCTCTTCCTCTCCCATCTTGTTTTGTTTGGATTGGAAGTTCTGGCTTCGCCGGGCCTTTCATTATGGCCCCGGCCTGGTCAGTTTTTTATGGCTGTCCTCTTTGTTTTCTGCCCTCGGTGCTTACGGGCAGGGGAAAATTCCCAGCAGGGCCCTTAAACCGGGGTGAAAGCTCTCGCATAATCCTTTACCGCACGACGTTGTGTTTGCGGGTTTTTGTCTTAGGAATTGCTGTCCCAACTTTTCTCAAGTAAGAAGTGGGGCGTTGGGGCCCCCGCAATGCATGCAACACCTCTCTTCACTTCATTTTTTGTATGATCTGCCTGCACAGGGGTAACCGGGGGCCATTTGTGCAAATGCTTCGGTACCTCTGTTTTTTTTTCAGAGAGTCCAGGGTTCATACCTGGGGCATCTGATACCACGGGCCAAGGGGGGAGGTTCTCTGTGAACCCTGAGGGGAAGGGGGTGGCCTCACCGACCTTCCTCCAAGTAATTTGGGCTCTGATGTTTTATCATGGGATTAGGGGCTACCCTGAAAACTCAGTGCCGTGCTCCCATGATAGCATACCTCTGCCTTAGCGAGGAGGCTTTTCTGTTCCCCCAGTTTTTGTGGCATCCTTGCTGCAAAGCGGGCCCTGCAGTGGGGTAAAGGGGATTACCGATCCATCCGTGTAATATGTTTTGCTGCCGGAGGGGTTATGGTTGCAATGCCCCTCTGGGTTTTCTGCCTTTAGTAGGCTACAATATTTTTCTTTTTGTTGCCAGTCCAGATGAGAACTCTATCGGGGTTTTTGTGCCCACGGGGAGTTTCACAAGTCAGGGTGGGGGGAGCCCATCCCCTTGGCCATAGTGGTTTTTTGAGCTGTGCGTATTAACCCTGGCTGTGTGAGACACCCAGGAGTTGTTTGCAAACAGCTCGTTATTTTTTCTAGGCGTTGACTTTTTGTGTTTTGGGGCTTGTTTTCTGGAGCCTGATGACCTTTGATAAGAATTGTCTGCCATTAGATCAATTTGTGGGGCCAAAGGGAAAAGGTTTGCCTCCATAGGGGGGTTGGGGACTTTGCCCATTTGGGGCACCCAGAAGACCCTGGGGGTTTCGTTTTGGATGTCTCCGTTGGTCTTTAATTTTCTCTTAATCCCAATCAGAGCGAGGGGGCATAGTCTAAAAAGGGCCCGACAGCATGTACATAGAATGATCTTAGTACTCTGTGTCGGCCCCTATGCGTTTTCCCACTCATTGCTCTCTGCAGACAGTCATGGGGTAGAGGGAGTTTCCCAGGGCTTGTTGATGAGTTGCAGGAAGCAAGCTCACCTACTAGTCCCCCGGGGAAATGTGGGGGGACGAGATCCGTCAGAGCCCGGGGGGGTGTTACAATGGCTTATATGCTCTCTTAGTTCCCTCAGAGAAAAAATAAAGTCTGAGTTATCAGGTTCGGCTGCCCCTTTTCTGTGTGAGCAATCTGTCTGGTTTTAGGATTCTTGTCTTCCCCCCAGTTCGGCTTGCAGGCTGTTGCTACTCGTTTCGCAGAGAAATGTGGCCAGCGTTTGGGCCCCTGACTGGGGGGCATGGTGCGTCAATCGGGGTGGCGGTGGGGCTCCTGACCTTTGCCCTAGCTCGGAGGGTGGGATGGTGATGAAGGACTACACCATTTAGCCACTTTTCCTGCTTGACTCTGTTTGGAGTTTCCTCACCTGACAGCCTCCTTAGGAGGCTAGGGGCGGGGTTTTTTGCCTTGGAATTTTTTCGGGAATATTACCCGTGGTTTGACCCCCCTAAACTGTCATTGAAATCCAGGGGTCTTTTTGATCCCAGACCCAGGCCGTTTTTTGGGTTGGGCAGTGAGGCTTTTCCTCATCAATGGAATTTTTCAAGTTGGCTTGTAGCACTTCCCATTTTCGCTTTGTGGGGTTCATTGTTCTCAACAGCCGGGCCAAAGGGGCTCTGGGAACCCCACCATTGGCCTTGTTGTTTCCCTCTTGGATTCGGTCGGGATTTTGGCTGGGCCACTATCTTGAGGGAGTTAAGTGCCATAATGGTCACTAGGACGGTCTCATCAAAACGCCAGCCAATCTTCCACCAGAGCGAAGTGGCCAGGGTGAGGTCTAGGACCCTCCTTGACAATGCGTTGGCTCCGGCTATTGAGGGGAGCGATCTCGGGGAATGTCTCAAGCAGTTTGGGTATGTTTGCCAGCCGCATCCGTCCCGCGGGGGCCCGAGGGGTTGGTGTGATTTTTAAGTTCCCCCATGTCACTCGGGGGTGTGCTGCAAGCACATACCTGGGTGTGTTAAGGTAAAGTTGGCCGGCTGTACCATTGTACAATTTTAGGGGGCCCCCCGGGCCCGCGAATCCCCGAGGCAAGAGATTCAAAAATCTTCTCCCTGCGGGATGGCTATTTTCAGAGCGGGAATTGTGCTTTACCAGGGGATCAGGGGTTTTTGCCATGGTACGTGGCGGCGTAGACAAAACCCGAGAAGCGAACGGTTCCCCGTTTTTGTCTCCTGGAGATGGATGTCAAATTGCCTTTTATCGCACTATTGCGTGGGGATGGCACTCCTTTGGGGGGTTTTCAAAAAAAGGGAGGTACTAATTTATAGTTACCAGGACATCGCGTTTTTCGGATTACAGTCGGGTCTGACAACTCCATTGTGAGACCCCCATGCTTAAGGGGGGCTCTTCGGGTGTCAGGGGTATCCCCCGGGTCCACTGGGGGGGTTGGGGAGCTTTTGGGAGCTTTGACTTTAAGTGTTTGGGCTTTTTCTCGGCCAGGCTTTTTTTTCATTGGTGGCCTTGCCTGGGCAGGGTCAGCTTGTCGATTCAGTTTCTGGCACTGAACGCCGGCAAAGGGTCTGCCTTGAGGGCATGCCTGGGGGGGAGGGGGAGGGGGGGTCTCGACCCGGGGGAGGGAGGGGTTGGGGTGTTTTTGGGCCCTTTTTTATTCCTTCCCTTTTTGCTTGCGACAGTCTTGGTCAATGTCGCATGGGACCTCGACTGCCTTTCCCCCTTTTTCCTTGGGCCTGGACAAAGGTTTGCCACTGCTGGACACAGCATGACAGGACCAAAAATTTTCCCCCCATCGAAGAGCAGTTTTGGGGTTTTGGGGAGGACGTTGTGGTGCTGTTGGAACCTTTTTTCTGTGGTTCTTTGCACTGTTTTTTTGGGGGAAACCCCGTTTGTCGGATCTCCGGTTTTGGTGGGGGGGAGTTCCCCCTTTGGAGGTGGGGGGCCTTTTCGCTTTGTTTTTTCCCCCGACATAGGTGCCTGGGGGGCGGAAAAAAGTCTGGTCGCCTTTTAGCACCCCTTGCCGTTGAAAGGGCCCTCTCTTTCCTGACAGAACAGCCAGGCTCCAGGGTGTGTTTGGACGTTTTGGACATTTTGGGGTTGGTGTCCTTCTTTTCTCTTGTGTCTAATGCACCTCGGTGTTGTTTTTCTTGTACGAACCACATTTTGGCTTGGCTGTGCAGTTAGCCCGGTTGTCCGTACTTCGGCACTTGAAACCCGGGGGGTCCGGCAATATGTACGTGGTGGTAGGTCCCCATTACCCCGACAAGGGTTGGGCTACCTTTCATACACACTGGGGAATTAACACTTTTTATTTAGGGGGTCGGGGTTAAAACCCCCGAACGGGGTTTAACCTTTTTGAGTTCGGCCGGGACCCCGCAGTAAACTGCTAATTGCCACAGTGTTCGTATTTTTAATTTAAGACCCGGGCTTTCCCGATGTTATTTAGAACAACTGTGGGGTTTTTTTTCAAAGGTTTAAATTTTTCCTTTTTCTCCGTGAATACAATGTATTTGTTAAAACAGCCCAAAAATAAGTGAACCCTTTTACATTTTCCACAACCATTCCATTAATTGTAACTGTTCCATTTTTCATTGCCCTAATCTTTTTAATCTTTTGCTTAGTTTCTTGGTGTTAAGAAACAAACCCGTTTTTCGCTTGCTTTTTAAACTTTATCTAAGCGTTTAGTTTAGTGATATGCTGGCAATCAAAAAATATTCATCGGCGGTACCTTAGATTTTATATTTTGTATCCCAAAAATAATATATATATTTTATATTATATATTATATTTATATATATTTATATATATATATTATATATATTTATTTTGTGTGGGGTTGGGGTGTGTGTGGTGTGGGGGTGTGGGGGTGTGGTTTTAAATATTTTTTATATATATATATATATATATATATTAATATATATATATTATATATATATATATATATATATATTAAATTATATATATACATGTATAATGATGTAAAAAACGTATGAAGGTGGAATAATATATCACACTTTCATGTCCCCCTTTATTTTTAAATTAGTAAAATGATTAGTTTTTCTTAAGATTTTGTTTCAAAAAGCGAAAAAAAAAGGGGGATTAATTTTGGTTTATTTTCTGATTAAATAAAAAGTGAAATGAAAAAAAGCGAAACAGAATGGATTCAAATATTGGCTTTTCTTCTAATTAAAACTCAATTTTACCAACATAAAGGGTTTCAAAGAAACACAGAAACATAAGTATTTCCAAACCAAAAGGGGACCCTTTTAACTCCCAGACGACCTGATGCCCAAAATTTTGATCCGCCAAATTCTCACTTGCTCGTAAACCCAGGAGCATATATCGCCTGCAAGGGACGGGGGGAAGATTAAAATGCTGTTTGTGTGTGTGTGTGTGTGTGGTGTGTGTTGTGTGGTGGTGTGTGTGTGGTTGGTGTGT
>NC_051394.1:9255683-9258183 GCF_015228065.2 Penaeus monodon | reverse complement strand
CTCCCAGTCTTTTTCCAACTTTGTCTGTCTTACGTTTTTGTTTTTCCAGCCCCAAAATTTTCGTTATTTCGTCACGCCCCTTCTTGTTCGTTGTTGTTCTGCCCTTGGCCTCTCATATAATCTATAACCCATTCTGTTATTTTTTCTTTGTCCATCTCAAAAGGGAAAACAAAAAAAACTCTCTGTCTGCGACATATATAACCTGCCATTGTCATTTTTTCTGGTGACTTACAAGGGCACTTTTTAGTGTCCTTCCAGTATTTGGTTGTTCCATGTTCTGATCCATAGGTTCATAAATTGGAAAACACAGTGTTTAAGTCTTTTCTTTTACATAAATTGCAAGGAGCCGCTTATATGCCACTGTGTCTTCCGAAGGCGCTCAGCCTAGACGATGTGTCGCTTATTTCCTCTCCGCTCGTTGTGTTTTGTCTGTACAATTTGGCCTAAGGATATATATTGTACTGCATCTGTTCAAATTGAGCTCTACAGTTGACATAATCTTAGTCTTTTCCTTGTCCATCCTAAGTCGAAACTTTCAGACTTCTCTATTCAGATCGTTTATTAGTTGCTGCATTCTGAAGAGAGCATAACATTTGCACACCTTGTTTAGGTATTCGTCCTCCTATTTTGATATCCTTTCCATTCCATTCACTCCTGAATATTTCCTCATGCAGGCTTGTAACAGTTATGGTAAGATGGTATCGCCCTGTATAACACCTTTTTTTAATTGGTATTTTGATCGGGTTTCCGTGTGGAGCTTAAGGGTTGCGGTCCCATATTCGTATATAATCTCAATTGTTTTACATTACTATACCTCTGCTATCCCTGTCTAGAATAGCTTCTAGTACTGCTGTATTTGGTACTGAGTCAATTTCTTCCTTTTCGTAATCGATGAATGGGTTTTCCTATATTCGTTTATTTTTTCCTCTTATTTGGGTTGAGTCTGTTGTTGAGAATTCATAGCGGAAGCCTGCCTGTTCCTATGCTGGTTAGAATCAGATTGTCAGAGATGCGAGTTGTGATGAGTTTTGTGAACAATTTGTAAGTAAACTGGAAGAGGCTTATGTTTTTTTTTTTTTTTTTTTTTTTGTTTTTGGGGGGGGGGAGATCCTTTCTCTCCCCCCTTTTTTCTGTATCAAAATAATTTGTTGCATCTTGCTAGCTTTTTGGAGTGTCTGTTGAGAAAGCATTTGTTACAAAAGATGGCTTTTCACCGTCAATTTTCCTTCATCTATTATAAAGGTCTTACTAAATTCCGTCTTCACCTGGTGTTCCTCCCTCTCTCCATGCCTTTAAGCTTTCATTTTATTTCCTCTGTTAGGTTGGTTAAGGTACGTCTCTAAGTAGCCGCGTTCGCTTCTATCCATGCTGTTCATTTGAGGTGTAAAGATCCCGGTAAAAGTCTTCCACTACTCTAATGAATTCATTCTTATTATTGTCTTCTCCGTCTGCTTTCTTTATCGCTAAACTTCATAGCTCCTATTCCTGGCTTCTTTAGCTGTTTTCATGCCTGTACCTGAGATCACTGTTTTCATTTTTATTGAGTATTGAATTCCGTACATCTCCCTCTTTTTGATAGTGTTTGTAGTTTGCCCAACTCTTTTACTTGTCCTTGTTTTGAACGATCCTTTCATGATCCTATGTTTTTGCATAAACTCTTTAGTTTCGACTGAGAGCTTTGGCTGGAGCTTTGCTTGGGGAAAAAAATTTTAAAAAAACATTTTTTTGGTTTTTTTGTTTTTTTGTTTACCGGCTTCTTCAGACAGCTTCCTTATTATGTCATAGAACTACTTTTGTTGATTTGTCATGTTGAGGATCTCGCGCTGAGAAAGAACATCTGTTTTGGATGTTTAGATTAAAGGGTCCGCACATGGTCTTCAAGTTAGCTATTTGGCTGCGGATTTCGTATGAATTTGGTTCTTTTTCTCTTCTGAGATGTAATCTAATTTGGCCTCTGCCATTCTAATTGTCGCTGCCAACATTTACTTTATTAATACTTCACATTCTTTTACTATATCGCGCCTAGTTCAAAGATGAAGTAATTTGTTTTTTTGTCAGGAGGCGATTCCATGTCCACTTCCGCTCTAGTCTTTTTTAATGATATTGAGTGATCGAGCCTCCGCAAAGTCGACTAGCATTTGTCGACACTCATCCCTAGTGCGTATTCCGTGATTCCCCACTACGACTTCTCTTGAGATTTTTACCCTTTTTGGGCATTAGAATCTCCCATACTCATGGTGAAATGTTTTTTTATTACTCTCGTCGCTAGCTACAATGAAAACTTCATATTTTTTATTTCTTCACTGTACTGTTGGTTGGGTCATAGGAATAGTAACAGCCTATTGTTAGTTTTATGTTCATAAAGCCACTCTTTCGCTTATACTAAAGATTCCACGATTATCTTTTCTAATGTTTGTTAACTAAACAACCCTAATTCCTGCTTTCTACCCTGGGGTTTATCTCGCCAATGAGCGTGTCCATCATTATCTTCTGTTCTTCG
>NC_051394.1:9243183-9248183 GCF_015228065.2 Penaeus monodon | reverse complement strand
ATGTTTTTATGCATTAGACGAAATGCTTTTTTCGCACTAAAATGATTTTGGTGATTACGATAGAGAATAAAGTTAAAAGTTGCACGAAATGCGCTTTTATGAGATTTAAAATACTAGTACAATGTAAACCGAGATAGGGGTAAAGGACTGTTCTTACTGATTTCCAGAGTAACTACAGGCAGGCAAAATCATGCGAATTGGGGCTGTCAGATGTAAAAAATGTATTTTGAAAAAAAAGGAAAAAAAAACAAGGTAACCCAAATTTACGCTGCGAATATCAGGTTTTTGTGAAAAATAGAGAGAAGGTGAAATCTCGAGCATCATTGAAAAATTAATCACTCTGGTTGCATGTAATAATGACACGAATTTGCAAACCAATAAGCAACGGGATATACTACATATTTTCACAGGCAGATAAACTCAATCAGCAGTTGGAAATATAAATACTTTTATGAGTCTTACCTTTATGAGATCCATTACCGTACCGAATTCTATTTTTTTCTTTCATGCAGAGTTTAAGAATATGAATAATTTAACCAATGTATCTTACCAAAAAAACAAAGATATTTAAAAGGGTTGTGATAACTGTGACGATTAAGATGGTGAAAAAAGTTTTTTATAAAGGTAACAAGTGAAAAGTACCCTATATCACCAATAAACAAATACTCTAATGATTAAATCGTAACTGTGATCGTATAAAGTAATTGCAATAAATCGGGATGTGAATGATGATGAGGGCAAATCTTATCAGTAAGGCTAAGGCAAGTGCTAAAGGCAATTGACAGAGGCTACTTATAGTTTCACGTTGAACTTTTCTGACACGATGTTTAGGTTAGGCACAATGCTAGTACCACGAATACGCACCCAATTCCTAACCTGGCAAGGAACTACAATACGCATTTTCTCTCACGAGTTGCGTCTGCAAGCTGAAAGAGAGTGACATGGCCCTTAAAAAAAAAGACGGAAATACATTCATATTTCCAAAATTCTTACAGAAAAGCGAGAATCAACCACAAATCCGACTTAGTATCAGTGGCAACCATTGTAAAATCTCGCTGCTGAGCCGCCACAGCCAAAACCCTACATATCTGTCCCCGACTGAATTGCTGTACTGATCAAAAACATGAAAAAATATGTATAATATTTCCTAATACAAAAGTGTGCAAATATTTTTTTGTTTGATGTGTTTGATGTCGATGTATTTGAAGTAGACAAAACATGTCGAAAAGGCATTTCGTTTCACAGTGGTAGTCACACAACATGCCCTTCAAATAATCACAATCTGTCGCAACTACTTTTTACCTTAACTATTTAACTCTATCACTACGTCATGTCCTTCTGTTTCCTTTACTTGACCATTCACCTATTGTTCCGAGTGTTGATGTTGGTTGGGGTGTCCCTTGGTTAGCAGTGTGCTTTTGCCTACAGTTGCCCTTAGAACTTAGCATAAATCATGAGCTGCATGATCTGGGCGTGAGAGGAGCTTTACACATTTGTTACAAGCTTTCAACATATCTGGAAAATCAACACAAAAGTGTGTCAAGTATGATTTATTTGATGATAATTTTAACCATGAGTTCCAGCAGTGGCTTGACATTCAGCTAAATCTTAAGCCTCGCCCTATATAGTTTAATAGCTACGTTCTAGACTATGATGCATTATGATTATTAACATATACATATCATTACATCATCATTTTAAAATAACATTATTATTACCTATCATCATTTTTTTTTTTTTTTTTTGGTTTGTTTACATAACATTCTTATTACCATCTCATTATAAACATAGTACCACTATTCCTACACGTGCGCAATTAATTTATGAACGGCGCATATTCACAGAAATTGAAAATGCCAAGGCATATTAATCTTTATTTGATAATGATAATTAATATGCCGGTTAGTTATGATTAATGATAATAGTAATAATGATACCGATATGGTCGTGGTAATGGCAGTGCAATGAAAAGATGACACTGATAATGGTAATGAGACTGAATAATGATAAAGGTATAAAATGATATGATAATTATACAGATAGTGATAGATAATCATAACAATATCATAATGAGATATTATAATAATGATGATATCATGATGAAAAGGATGGTGATGAAAGGATAAACTGATGTGAGAGTATACCATATTCAATATGTCTAGGGCTGGGCCTTACGCAATGAAGTAAATTATTTAACCCCTGTATAAGCTCCCATGAGGTGGGGCGTGGCCAGAGGAGCTTTTTGCGTGGTTTTGTTCCAGCATTAGCCTCCCCCCGTCCGCCACAATAAACCGCAACACAACAAGAAATAAAAACTAGAGTTAAAACAATCTTTAAAAATTACGTTTAAACGAATTAAAGCAAACAAGCAAAAAATAATAGTAAAATGAAACTTACTCTAAAAACCGAATTAAACAAAAAAATGTAGTATACAGATGTAAAGTAAAGCTAAATCATAAAACCCTGAACAAAGAAAGCACTCGTAACCAAACTAATTTATCATTATATAAAAGTATGATCACATTTACAGCTCCTATACGCCAAGTCAAGAGACCGCAGACTTAACTTATCTGTTGCAGCTTCCGGGAGTCTAGACCAGTGTCACTCAGAGGAGGAAACGAACACACATGTTTTTTCTGCTGCGTCTCTGCCGATTTATGTTTTTTTTTCGCGCCATTGGGAAGGGGGGGAGTGTATTTACAATGAGAAAACTAAAAACCTGTCCAGAGTGATAAATAAATTGGTCATTTAGATTAAATGAGGAAAAATATAAACAGTCTCAATAATGGACATGGGAGATATGTGTTTAAAATAATGTGTTGAAATGTCATCTAATTACTAAAACTTTATACCGATTTTATTTAGAATTGAATAAAACGGAACCTGATGTACAATTTTTGTTAAACCTAGGCCATGTCGTAAAAAGAACTGCTTTAAGAAGTAAAAAGGTAACTAACCAAGTTAAACGAGAACTAAAGCAAAATATAACTAAAACGGGCAATCAACAAACACAACAACAACAAAATCAAGATAAAACGCTTAAAGATGCTAGAATAGAAGAATGGAATCTGGAATAACGAGAGATAATGACTAGCCACCACTACAGACATAATGTGGGTAGTTGGTGACAATGATACTGATTAAGTTAGTAGATATAATTTCTAACTTTAAACAGGAAATTGATGCAGCCAGGATTATTTTTACATAGAATTATATTAATCATCACTAAACGTGATAATTTACTGTGTTAAGATAACGATTATTCTGCATGTAATCCATCTTCATCAAACTACGTGATGCCTAAAGTTAATCCAGTTCTGTATCATAACATAATTAATTCGGCAATAATCTATAATGAAAAAAAAACCCCCCCCTTGGGACTAAACATATTATCTTCATTCACGTGGGTATTCTGCCATTGGGAACATCTACAGTTAATTTACCATGTCAACTTCCTATGTCCTTTTTTTCTGAAGCAAAAATCATCTTAATTAAACAGGACTAACTTTAAGATAGATTGGGGTGACTTCATGTACTTTAGATTCAGGTGGAATGGAGTAAAAGAATATTCATACTAATGCAATGATTTTAAAGGAGTGTGCAGTGCAGGAGGTAAAACTGTTTTAAAATATATCTTATAGAATGCGATTCGCACACACCACACACACACACACACACACACACACACACACACACACACACACCACACACACCACACCACACAGCACCCACACCACACGCACACACACATACCACACAACACCAATATAACTCACCGATCCATATATATTCGGTAATATATATATATATATATATATATATTATAATATATATATCTACTATATAGATATATATATATTATATATATATATATGTATATATTAGATACATATATATATATAATATATATATCTTCATATATATATATATATATATATATATATTATATACCTTGTTTGTGTGTCTGTATGCACAAACACAAACACATACATCAATATCTCTATAATCAGTCTATCTGTATATTATAGATATATATAATATATATAGTATATATATATTAATAGAGATATTCTATATATATATAATATATATATACGACACACACACACACACCACACCACACACCACACACACCCACCCACACCACACACACACACACACACACACACACACCACACACACACACACACATCTCTATATATATATATATATATATATATATTATATATATATATACTATATCTATAAAATTCTATAATTTATAATATATACTATCTGCATATATGTATATATATAGATATAATATATATATATCTATATATTATACGTATCTATTATATCTATATATATATTATATATATATATCTATATTTACTATATATGATATATATATGTATATATATATATATATCTATATTATCTATCATATATATATATCTATATATATATATATATATATATATATATATATATAGTATATATATCTATATACATATATTTATCCTCAGAAAGTGGCCTTTTCTGAGGAGGATCAAAAACTTGAACCATAGACTTGTTATTAATTATTATCTGTTATATCATTATTATTAATTATTCTTATTATTATTTAATTATTATTATTATTATTATTATTATTATTATCATTATTATTATCAACATCATCATCATCATCATCATCATCATCATTGTTATTATTATTATTATTATTATTTGTATTATTATTATTATTATTATTAACATTATTATCATTATTCTTCTTATTATTATTATCATCATCATCATCATAATGTTCGAGAAAGTAAATGAATGAGCGGTTTAGGAAGATCAAGCATAAGGGCTTCTTTGAAGGGGGGTAAACTAGTTCCTGTGTTATGGCATGAGATGCTAAGCCTTACTTAGCATCTCATGTCATATCGCAGGCTAATTAATGGCTAGGCTAATTAACGGGTTTTGGAGGCTTAGAGGCAAGCTGGGTGACTCCTCCCTCTCGAGAACCACCA
>NC_051394.1:9230683-9235683 GCF_015228065.2 Penaeus monodon | reverse complement strand
TATATATATTATATATATAATATATTATGCTTATGTCGGTGGTGCGGGTGTGTGTGTATGGGTGTCCACACACACATCGACGCATTTATTTATCTATCTGTCTTCTATTTTATTAGCTATTCATCTTCCATATTTGTTCATTTATCTATCCTTTACCTTTCTATCTGTCTATCTGTCTATTCATCTATCTATCTATTATCGCGTGAGCTGCTGTGATCCCTCCTGGTGTTTATATATTTTCAAATGCATGGGCAATCTGTCATGTAAAATGTCGTTTTTGAATTCAAATGACTTTTTTTTTTACATGAATTATTCTCTAGATCTATTATACCATTATCTAAAATGTTATTTCAAATGATACCACGCACACCTACCACTGATATATATATTATATATTATAAAAATATATATATATATATATATATATATATCATATATATATATATATATATTTATATATATATCTATATATATGTTGTGTTGTGTGTGTGTGTACATACATATATATACATATCCATATATTACGCATTTATAATACATAGATACCGATATTATTATACATTTATATACATATATCATACACACACCACGCACACACACACACACACACACACACACACACACACACACACACACACACACACCACACACACACACAGTCACACACACACACACACCACACTCACACACCTGTGTCTATTTATGTATGGATGTATTGGTATAAATGATGGCTTAGATGATAGACTGATTTTTTAGATTGGGGTGATGCCGTCCGCCATTGCATCAAGATCTATCAAGACCTATGAAAGGACATCTATTACGGATCGCAAAGAATTCAGATCTCCATAGCATTAAGATATAGCCAAAGGGGAGGAATAAGGTTGATTTGGCATCTAGTATATTTTTTTCAATCAGTGACTTTGATAGCCCAGATCCTTTGGTTAAACGTTGCTGCGGTGAAAGAACTATAGGTACTACCGTTTCCTCTATATACGATTAGCTGCGTTTTTCTAGTTTTTTTTTTATATGGTTTTCATGCCCCGCTATTACAGGCACTGAAACTACAAATTCTGGATGGTTTCCACACCGCTATATCAATTTGCTCTTAGCTGCTTTTATTGACATCTGCATTTTTTACTTCTCCTAATTACAAGCTATTCATGAAGGCAGAAAAAATTTAAACCTAGAAAAAATCGATATTGCACACTTCTGAGCATTTTGGCTATATTTAACAATCCTGACTCAGACACAGGTACCAGGACCTGTAAAATCTTTTCAATCAAATTTAGGAAATCATACATAACCCTTTTCTCTTCTAGTTTACAATAGTAGAAAGTATTTTTATGATTTAGGTGAAATATTAGAATGAGATAACTATAGTTTTGACATTGAAAGTGTTCTTTCCAGTATCATTATAACTTAATATTATCAATGTGCAGTATCTTTCTTTTACGAACTTGGCATTATGTGCGTTTAAAATAATCCAATAAACATTCCCATCTCCAAATAGAAATTTCATACAAACGGAAAATACTGGAACCGTACTGTAACTTTCGGCACATCCTCTCCGCCATTGGGCACCGAAACATTGCATTTGGAAGAAACTAGCTATCTATTCATGATTTACGTGGTTTTGTAGGTAACAGTACCGATTTCAGCGTATCTGTTTGAGAAGTGTTATTCAGTTTATTTCTAGGGAACTTGGAGGTGTTACGGATGAGTCCTACTTTTTCGTTTTCCCATACGCACCCTTTTCCGTGACTCATAGACACTTCATCATAAAGAATCAAACTTCAACAGAGTTTTCCCTGTGAAGTTTTATTTATTTATCTGATTTTCTCTGTTTATTCCAATGAAATCCCAGCACTCCCATTTTTAAATTACCCAATCTCCGAGAACGTGGACACGAATCCCCCATACAAGGACAAATACGTGATTTTTCCTCCAAATTTCTAGGGGCTCTCCATGGAATTAATTATTCTAGCAGACCTTTACCTTTTGATGAAAGGGGTTTTTGGGGGTTGGGCCGAAATAGATGATTAAATTATAAAACGGGAAAAACAGCGTAGGGTGAATATAAAAATACGGGTACGGAGTTTATTTGGCACAAAATGGTAATTTTAAGGGGAAAACCCATCGTATAGACATAATTTTATTAAAAATTTAAGTAAACAACGAGGAAGAATACATATAAATTTTATATCCGGAAAAAGGGAAAAAATATAGATAGACTCATCCTCTTGGTGCAAAAACCTCTAAATTTAAAATAAAAGCTTTAAACATTTGGTGATAGGTTCATGAACGGATACAAGGGATAAAGTTCCCGAACTTCCATTATAGAAACGTTAGAGGCGATAAAAGTAAAGTTTAAAAATTCATGCAAAAACCCGGGGATAAGGGGAGTTCTTTAAGGTCTGTTGCGGGGACTACAGTCTTTACATATTGCAAGGGGCAGAAAATAAAAATTTAACTAGTTTTAAAGGTCCAGTGAAAAAGGGGTTTTATTTATGAAAAGAACTGGTCTTTATTTCCCAATAAATCGTTTTGACTTTCAATATAAACAGAGTAAATCCCAATTTTTGGCATTATCCTGCCAGGTATTGGGACACAACGATGCATAGGGCATCTTTTTTTTGTTTCAGAACCTATCTGCCCTTTTTTGCTTTTCATAATATTTTATAATTTTTTTGAAATCAGTTACATAATTTCAAATTATAGAGGGAGAAAAAATAGAAAGGGGAAAAAAAAGCAATTGCGCCTGCCTTTATCAATCCTTTAGCCCTTCCCAGGGGCCTCCTACACCTTCCAGGGAAAATGGGCCCCGCTCCGCCCCGCTCAACTCCCGGCGCCCGAAGTGCCCGGGGGGGGCGGGGCCCCGTTGCCAACGGGTTTTTTGTATCCTGAGGGTAATCGGGGACTGGGTTATGCCACTTTTTTTGCCCCCCGGGTTTTGGCAGCGCATGGGCGAGTGTCCTGCCCCCCCCCTCCCCCCCCCCGCCCAAAACCTGCACGGTTTCCTGGCGATATGTTGGGAGGGTAATTTCCGTTGACCCCGATAAATGCTGAAGGCTGAATCCCAAACCATCAAATTTTCCCATGGCGTGACAAGGCAGGTGAGTGTGAAAAGGTGTTCATACATAATGAAAAAAAATCAAAAAGCAAACCCTTTTTTTTCCTAGGGGAACTCCTAAAAATTAAGTCTGCGCCCCGTTAATTGGGGAATTTCTTTTCCCGAAAAAGGGTAAAAAGTGAGAAAAAACCAATTTCAGCTGTTCTATCGGGTAGAAAAGGGAGAAAATAGCATGGGGGGACTAAGAAGTTTTTTATGTTCTCCCAAAGCTTAAGATTTACAGCATATTGATTGGGCGTAGGGCGTGTGGCGTGGGCGTCGCCAAACGGGGGAAAACCAAACCACAGAAATTGCGGACGCCGGGGGTGAGTCAGTAAGGTTTAAGGCGAAAAGAGGAAAGGGTTTGGAGGGGGAGTGACCCCCTTTCCCCCCCCTCACGGCCACAAGGGGAGGGCGAAGATCGATATCCAATTTCCCCTTTTGATCAAGAATGTGAAGTTTTTTCACTCGGGGCCCCTGATTATTGGCGCCAAAACTACCCCCCCGACGTTTTCCCCCTTTCCCCGTTTGTAGCGGGAAAAATAATTTATCCTGTCTTTATTTCCTTTAGAGACAAGGGTGTGTTTTGGATCAGAAAGCCCTCGTTGAAAAAAGAAAAGCACGTTTAAAGCATAAATTGGGGGACACACACTTTAAACTAAAAACACAAACACACACACATTTTATATACTATCCGTGAACACACTACAAACACACACAAAACACACACACACACACACACACACACACACCCACACACCCCCACACACACACACACACCACACCCATACAAAATATATATAGATGATGATGATAGATAGATAGATAGTAGATTTGAAGAAGATAGATAGTAGATAGATGTGTGTTTTGTGTGTGTAAAATATATATATTAATAATTATATATATATAATATAATATATTTTTGTATAATTTACACACACACACATGTGTGTGTGTGCGGGGTGTTCATTGGGTTTCTATCATTTAACCCTTGGGGGCAGCTTTAAAGTCCCGCTGGGGTGGGACACATTGAATGTATATATGTACATATATATTATGTGTGTGTGGGTGGTTTTTGTGCACATTTACATATATATATTAATATTTTAAAATATATATATTAAAATTATTATTATATTATATAAAAATAAAATAAAATTTTTTATATATATAAAATATTTTTATATATATACACACATTTCTCTATATTATATATATATTATATAAAATATATAATATATAGATATATTTTTATATATATATATATATTATATTATATATATATAAAAGGGCCCCGGGGGGCCCCAAAAGGGTTTGAGCGTCCCGGGTCAAGACTGTCACGAAAGGCCCAAACTGAATTCGAGGTTCGAGTCACCGACCGCCGCCCTTTTTTCCCTTGGGAAGGAAATTCACCTTGATTTCCTACCTAGCCACTGGGTGGCCACGGCCCGCCCAAAGTCAAGTGGGTCCCAAGCCCGGATAAATAAGAGAATGATTACCTAAAAAAAGGGACCACCGGCACTCTCCGGGGAAAGGAACTGGGGAACCCCCTTTAAACCCCGTACCACTCCAAAAGCCTTCCCCAAAAGAAAAATACAATTAAATATCATGCTTTTGACCACGGCGGCTCAACATGAACCCCACCTTTGAAAAAGAAGAAAAATATTTTATATATATGTATATATATATATTATATATATATTATATATTTTATAAAATATAAAATATTATATTATTTTAAAAAAAATTTTTTATATATATATAAAATAATATATATATATTTTATATATATTTTAAAATAAATTTTTATTTTTTTACATATATTATTTATATTTATAATATTTTTTAAAATATATACTATAAAATTTTTAATATATATTTTTATTTAAAA
>NC_051394.1:9220084-9222584 GCF_015228065.2 Penaeus monodon | reverse complement strand
GCAGAGACGCAGCAGAAACATGGTGTTCGTTTCCTCCTCTGAGTGACACTGGCTAGACTTCCCCGGAAGCTGCAAGAGATAAAGTTAAGTCTGCGGTATCTTTGACTTGCGTATAGGAGCTGAAATGTGATCATACTTTTATATAATGATAATCATTTATGGTTACGAGTGCTTTTCTTTGTTCAGGTTTTATGATTTAGCTTTACTTTAATCTTATACTACATGTTTTTTTTGTTTTTGTTTTTAAATCTCGGTTTTTAAAGTAAGTTTTCATTTTACTATTATCTTTGCTTGTTTTGTCTTTAATTCGTTTTCAACGTAATTTTTAAAGATGGTTTTAACTCTAGTTTTTTACTACTTCTTTTGTGTTGCGGTTTTGATTGTGCGACGGAAGGGGGGGGGGCTAATGCGGAAACAAACCCACCCCAAATAAGCTCCTCTGGCCCACCCCCTCCCTCATGGGGCTTATACCAGGGTTAAAATAATTTACTTCTTTTGCGCAAGGCAGCCCTAGTCATCTGAATATGGAAATTTACGCCACACATTAGTTATTCCTTTCATCATATCATTTTAAATCATTATTATCATCATTATTATCATTATCTTCATTATGATTATTTTTATTATTACTATCATTATTTTTAAAATTTATCATATCATTTTTATACCTTTATCATTATCGTATCATTCCATTACCTTTGTCTTATCTTTTCATTGCCATTGGGCCCTTACCACGACCATTATCGGGAAACATTATTACTATTTTCATTATTATCCTAATAACCGGCATTATTATTATTATTATCAAATAAGATTAATATGCCCTTGGCATTTTCAATTTCTCGTGGAATGCCGCCGTTCATAATTAATTGGGGCACGTGTAGGAATAGTGTTAATATGTTTAAAAATGATAATGGTAATAAAAATGTTATGTTAAAATGATGATGGTAAAAATAATGTTATGTTAAAAAGATGATGGTAAAGATATGTTAATATGTTAATAATCATAATGCCATAGTCTAGCAACGTAAACTTTTAAACTATATAGGCGAGGCTTTAAGATTTAGCTGAATGTCAAGCCACTGCCTGGAAAACTCATGGTTAAAATTATCATTCAAATAAATCTACTTGAACACTTTTGTGTTGATTTCCAGATTAGGGAAAACTTTGTAACAAAGGTTGTAAAGCTCCTCTCACGCCAGCATCATGCAGCTTCATGAGTATGCTAAGCTTCTAAGGGCTTCTGTAACAAAAACACACTGCTAATCACAAGGACCCCCAACATCACACTCGGAACAATAGGTAATGGTCAAGTAAAGAAACAGAAGGACATGACGTAGTGATAGAGGTAAAATAGTTAAGTAATAAAGTAGTTGCGACGATTGTGATTCACTTTGAAGGCATGTTGTGTGACTATCCATCAGTGAAAATAAATGCCCTTTCGACATGTTTTGTCTACTTCAAAAATCGACATCAAAACCAATCAAACAAAAAAATATTTGCAACACTTTTGTATTAGGAAATATATCATATTTTTTTCATGTTTTTGATCAGTTACAGCAATTTCAGTTCGGGGACAGATACTGTAGGATTTTGGCTGTGGCGGCCTCCAGCAGCGAGATTTTACAATGGTTGCCAATTATCTAAGTGGCATTTTGTGGTTGATCTCGCTTTTCTGATAAGAATTTTTGGAAAATGAATTTTATTCTTTCTTTAAGGGCCATGTCACTCTCCTTTCAGCTTGTAGAACGCAACTCGTGAGAGAAACTGGTATGTAGTTCCTTGCCAGGTTTTTGGAATTGGGCTAGTATTTCGTGTTACTAGCATTTTACCTAACCTAAACATCGGTAGAAAAGGTTCAACGTGAACTATAAGTAGCCCTCTGTCAATTGCCTTTAGCACTTGGGCCCAGCCTTACTGCATAAGATTTGCCCTCATCCATCATTCACATCCCGATTATTGCAATTAACATTTTAGAGTATTTGTTTTATTGGTGATATAGGTTACTTTTCACTTGTTACCTTTATAATAAAAACTTTTTCACCATCATAATCGTCACAGTTATCACAACCCTTTTAAACATCTTTGTTTTTTTGGTAAGATATCATTGGTTATATTATTCATATCTTAACTCTGCCATGAAAGAAAAAATAGAATTCGTTCACGGTAATGGATCTCATAAAGGTAGACATCATAAAAGTATTTATATTTCCAACTTGCTGATTGAGTTTATCTGCCTGTGAAAATATGTAGTATATCCACGTGCTTAATTGGTTTGCAAATTCGTGTCATTATCTACATGCAACCAGAGTTGATTAATTTTTCAACTGATTGCTCGAGATTTCACCTTCTCTCTTATTTTTTCACAAACACTGCTATTTCGCAGCGTAAATTTGGGTTACCTTAGTTTTTTATTTTTCCTTTCTTTCAAAATACATTTTTTCACATCTTGAACAGCCCACAATTCGCATGATTTTGCCTTTCCTGTAGTTACTCTGGA
>NC_051394.1:9210084-9212584 GCF_015228065.2 Penaeus monodon | reverse complement strand
CAAACATTTAGAAAAGAATATCGTGGAATTCTTTAGTATAAGCGAAAGAGTGGCTTTATTAACAATAAACTAAACATAGGCTGTTACTAGTCTATGACCCAACCAACAGCTACAGTGAAGAAATAAAAATATGAAGATTTTCATTTAGCTAGCGAGAGAGTAAAAAAAAACATTTCACAATGAGTATGGAGATTCTAATGCCAAAATAGGTAAAATTCAAGAGAAGTCGTAGTGGGGAATCACGGAATACGCATTAGGATGAGTGTCGACAATGCTAGTCGACTTTGCGGAGGCTCGATCACTCAATATCATTAAAAAAGACTAAAGCGGAAGTGGACATGGAATTCGCCTCTGACAAAAAAAAAAAAAAATTTACTTCATCGTTTGAAATAGGCGCGATATAGTAAAGAATGTGGAAGTTATTAATAAAGTAATGTTGGCAGCGACAATAGAATGGTCAGAGGCCAAATTAGATTACATCTCAGAAGAGAAAAGAACAAATTCATACGAAAACCGCAGCCAAATTTAGCTAACTTGAAGACCAGAGCGACAGAATTTAATCTTAACATCCAAAACAGATGTTCTTTTCTCAGCGACGAAGATCTCAACACTGACCAAATCAACAAACAGTTCAATGCCATATAAAGGAAGCTGTACTTGAAGTAAGCGGTAACAATATCAAGCAAAGCTCCAGCAAGCTCTCAGTAGAAACTAAAGAGTTTATGCAAAAACATAGGATCATGAAAGTATCGTCAAACAAGGACAAGATAAAAGTAGCTGAACTAACAAACACTATCAATAAAAGAGGGAAGATGTACGGAAATTCAATACTCAAATAATAAATGAAACAGTGATCTCAGGTACCGGCATGAAAACAGCTAAAAGAAGACTCAGAATAGGGAGATATCAAGTTTATGCGATAAAGACTCCAGACGGAGAAGTGACATATAATAAGAATGAATTCATTAGAGTAGTGGAAGATTTTTAAACCGGGATCTATACACCTCAAATGAACAGCCATGGATAGAAGCGAAAGCGGTAACTAGAGACGTACCTAACAACCTAACAGAGGAAATAAAATGAAAGCTTAAAGGCATGAAGAGAGGGAGAACACCAGGTTAAGACAGAATTTAGTATAGACCTTATAATAGATGAAGGAGAAATTGAAGCAGTGAAACTAGCAATCTTTTTAACAAATGCTTTCTCAACAGAACAACTCCAAAAGCCTAGAAGATGCAACAATTATTTTTGATACAGAAAAAAAGGGGAGAGAAAAGATCTAAAAAAAAAAAAAAAAAAAAAAAAAAAAAAAAAAAAAAAAAAAAAAACATAAGCCTCCTTCCAGTTACTTACAAATTGTTCACAAAACTAATCACAACTCGCATCTCTGACAATCTGGATTCTAACCAGCATAGAGAACAGGCAGGCTTCCGGCTATGAATTCTCAACAACAGACTCACCCAATAAGAGAAAAAATAAACGAATATAGGAAACCCCATTCATCGATTACGAAAAGGAATTGACTCAGTACAAATACCAGCAGTACTAGAAGCTATTCTAAGACAGGGGATAGAAGAGGTATAGTGTAAAACATTGGAAGATATATATACGAATATGGGACCGCAACCATTAAGCTCCACACGGAAACGATAAAATACCAATTAAAAAAGGTGTTTATACAGGGCGATACCATCTTACCATAACTGTTTACAAGCCTGCCTTGAGGAAATATTCAGGAAGCTAGAATGGAATGGAAAGATATCAAAATAGGAGACGAATACCTAAACAAAGGTTTGCAAATGATATTGCTCTCTTCAGAATGCAGCAACTAATAAACGATCTGAATAGAGAAAGTCTGAAAGTCGGACTTAGGATGAACAAGAAAAGACTAAGATTATGTTCAACTGTAGAGCTCAATTTGAACAGATGCATGTACAATATATATACTTAGGACAAATTGTACAGACAAACACAACTAGCGGAGAGGAAATTAAGCGACACATCAGTCTAGGCTGGAGCGCCTTCGGCAGACACAGTGGCATACTAAGAGGCTCCTTGCAATTATGTTTAAAAAGAAAAGACTTTAACCACTGTGTCTTCCCATTTATGACCTATGGATCAGAAACATGGACTACAACCAAATTACTGGAAAGGAAACTAACAAGTGCCCTTGTAAGCTTCAAAAAGAAAAAATGACAATGGGCAGGTTATATATGTCGCAGACAGGACGAGAGATGGACAAAGAAAATAACAGACTGGGTTATAGATTATATGAAGAGGCCAAGGGCCAGAACAACGACAAGAAGGCGTGACGAAATAACGAAATTTTGGGGCTGGAAACAAAAAACGTAAGACAGACAAAGTTGGAAAAGACTGGGAGAGGCCTGTGTCCTGCAGTGGACTGATTCAGGCTGATGATATATATATATATATATATATATTATATATATATATATATATATATATATATATATATATACATACATATATATATGATATA
>NC_051394.1:9195084-9202584 GCF_015228065.2 Penaeus monodon | reverse complement strand
TGGGAAAAAAGTGAAAAGTTCATTATCTTGGGGCTGTTTTTTTAAACCCTAGATGATCCCGGAGATAAAAAGAAAAATTACCATTTCCAAAAAAGCCACGTTGTTTTTCAAAAACATCTGGAAAGACCCAGTGCTTACAAATTAAAAAAACGAAGCACTTGGCAATTACGTTTTACTGCGAGGTGCCGGCCAACTCATAAGGGTTTTAAAAACCCCCTTGGGGGGGTTTTAACCCCCACCAGCCCCAAAATAAAACGTTAAATTGCCCATGTGTATGAAAGGGAGCCCCAAACCCCTACCCTTGATCTGGGGAACTGGGTACCTACCACCTACGTACATATGTGCCTGAACCACTGCGGTGTTTCAAGTGCCAGAAGTACGGACACCACCTGGCTAACTGCACAGCCAAGCCAAATGTGGTGTCTGTAGCAAGACACACAACACCGAGGTTGCATTAAGCACACAAGAAGAAAGAAGGACACAACAGCCAAATGTCCTAAACTGTGACAAGAGGCATGACGCCTGGAGCCTGGCTTGCTCTGTCAGGAAAGAGACGGCCCTCAAGCGGCAAGAGGTTGCTAAGAAGCGACTAGATTTTGTTCCTGCCCCCCAGGCACCTATGTCTGGGGGAAGAACAAAAGCGAAAAGGCCTCCCGACCTCCTAAGAGGAAGCTGCCCCCCAGCCGAAACCGGAGATCTCAGACAAACAGGAGTTCCCCCAAGTAAAACAAGTGCAGAAGAACCACAGGAAGAAAGGTTCCAACAGCACCACAACGTCCTCCCCAGAACCAGAAAGACATGCTCTTCGATGAGGGGGAACATTGTGGTCCTGATCACTGCTGTAGTCACAGCAGTGGCAACATCCTTGTCCAGGACCAAGGAAGAAGGCGGAGAAGGCAGTCGAGGTCGCCATGACGACATTGGCCAAGACTGTCGCAACCATAAAGGGAAGGAAGATGGAAAGGGCCAAAACAGCCCCATCCTCTCCCTCACCCAGGTCGAGACTCCCCTCCCCACTCCAACCCAGGCCATGCCCTCACAGGCAGAGCCTAGCCAGGCTGATTCAGTGCCAGAAACTGAATCAGAACAAGCTGACCCTGCCCAGGCAAGGCCAGCCAATGCACAGAAACAGCCTGGCCAGAGAAAAGCCCAAACACTTAAAGTCAAAGCTACCAAAGGCTCTCACCCCCAGTGGACCCAGGGATAGCCTGACAGCTGAAGGAGACCCCTCAAGCAGTGAGGATCTCACAATGGAGTTGTCAGACTCCGACTATGAATCCGAATACGACGATGTCTCTGATGTTACTATCAATTAGTAAACATCATGTGCACACAAGGAGTGCCATCCTCCACGCAATAGTGCGATCAAGGAGCATTGACATCATCATGCTCCAGGAGACATGAACAGCGGAAGCTGTTCGCTTCTCCAGGGTATCACGTCTACGCGCTGCCACGTACCAATGGCAAAAGAGGCCTGATCACCCTGGTTAAAGCAACAATTCCCTGCTCTGCAATAGCCAATGCCACCGCACTGTGGAGAAGATGTGTGACTCTCTGCCGTCGAGATTCAGCTGGCCGGGGGGCCCCTGAAATTGTACAATGTGTACAGCCGGCCACACTGTAGTAGCTTAAGACATCAGCCAGGTATGTGCTTCCGCAGCACACGACCGAGTGATCATAAGGGGAGACTTCAATGCACACCAACCCATCCGGGCTCCCAGCAGGGCACCCGGATGCGGCTGGCCATCACATAGCCAACGTGCTTGAGACATTCACTGAGATCGCTCTCCTCAATTAGCAGGAGCCAACGCATGTCAGAGGAGGGGTCCTAGACCTCACCTGGCCACTTCGACTCTGGTGGAGAGGATTGGCTGGCGTGTCGATGAGACCGTCACTAGTGACCATTATGGCACTATAACTACCCTCATAGATAGTGGCCCAGCCGAAATACCACGACCGAATCCAAGATGGAAAAACAGACAAGGCCAACTGGTAGGCGTTTTCCCGAGCGCCTTGGCCTGCTGTCTGAGAAGCAATGAACCCACACAAAGCGAAAATGTGGAGTGCTACAAGCCAGACTTGTAAATGCCATTGATGAGGCAGCCTCACTGACCATACCCAAAACCGCCTGGTCTAGGAGTCACAAAGAAGCCTGGTACTTCAATGACGAGATTAGGGAGGTCAACCACAGGGTAAATATGTGCCGGAAAACATTTCCGAAGGCAAAGAACCCCCGACAAACCTAGCCCTCCTAAGGGAAGGCTGTCAGGGATGCCAGGAACTTCCACAGAGTCAAGCAGGAAAAGTGGCTGGAATGGTGTGAGTCCTTCAATCACCATACCACCCTCCAGAGCTATGGCAACGGTCAAGCGAGCCACCAGCTGCTCAGCCCCGATATGCAACGCACCATGAGCCCCAGTCAGAGGCCAACCAGACTGGCGCACGAGTTCTCTGCGAGAACGAGTAGCAACAGCCTGCCAGCCGAACTGAGGGCAAAACAAGAATGCCTACAACCAGACAGACTTGCTCACATCAGAGAAAGTGCAGCCGAACCTGATAACTCAGACATTATCTTTTCTCTGAGGGAATTAAGAGATGCATATAAAGCCAGTTGCAACACAGCCCCAGGCTCTGACGGGATCTCTACCCCATCATTTCCCACCTGGGACTAGTAGGTGAGCTTGCATTCCTGCAACTCATCAACAAGTCCTGGGAAACTTCCACTCTACCCCATGACTGTCTGTCATGAGAGCAATGAGTGGAAGACGCATAGGGGCCAGACACAGAGTACTAAGAACATTCTATGTACATGCTGTCAGGCCCATTGTAGACTATGCCTCCCTCGCTCTGATTGGCATTAGAGAAAATATAAAGACCAACTGGAGACAGTCCAAAACGAAGCCGCCAGGGTCATTCTGGGTGCCCCAAGGTGGCAAAGGTCCTCAACCTCCTAGTGGAGGCAAACCTTCTCCCCTTGGCCTCACAAAATTGATCTAATGGCAGCACAATTCTTATCAAAGGTCATCCAGGCTCCCAGGAACACAAGCCTAAGACACAAAATAGTCAGACGCCTAGAACAAGATAACGAGCTGTTTGCAAACAACTCCTGGCTGTCTCACACAGCCAGGGTGTTAATACGCCATCAGCTCAAAGAACCACTACTGGCCAAGGGCATGGACTCACCTCACCCTGACTGTGTCGAAGCTCCACCGTGGGCACAAACCTCGATAGAGTTCTCAGTCATGAGACTGGCAAGCAAAAAGAATAAATATTGTACGCCTAGCCTAAAGGCAGAAAACCCAGAGGGTCATTGCAACCATAACCCCTCCAGGCAGCATAACATATTACACGGATGGATCGGTCAATCCCTTGACCTGCACTGCAGGCACCGGCTTCGCAGCAAGGGATGCCACAAAATTCATGAGGGTAACAGACAACGCCTCCTCGCTACAGGCAGAGGTAGTTGCTATCATGGGAGCACTGAGCACTGAGTTGGCAGGGGTATGCCCCCTAATCCCATGATAATACATCAGAGCCGAAAATTACTTAGGAGGAAGTGTACGGTGACGGCCACCTCCTTCCTCCTGCAGCTTCACAGAGAAAAACGAGATCCTTCCCCTCTGCCAGCCTGGTATTCAGATGCCACAGGCTATGAACCACTGGAACTCTCTGAAATAAACAACAGAGGTACTGAAGTCATTCTGCACAGAATGCCCTAGGTTACCACTGTGCATGGCAGATCATACAAACATAGAACGTGAAGAGAGGTGTTGCATGCATTGCGGCGAGCCGAACGCACACTTGTACATTACTTAGAGAATTGTGTGTGCACACGCAATTCCTAAGCAAAGCCCGCAGAACACAATCGTCGTGCTGGTAAAGAGATTATGCGAGATGCTTACACCACGGTTACAGGAGCACCTGCTGGCAATCCCACTGCCACGTAAGCACCGAGTGTCAGATAAACAATGAGACAGCCATAAAAAGCTGACACAGGCCGGGCCATAATGAAAGGCCCGGCGAAGCCAGAACTTCACAAATCTCAAGCAAGCAAGACTGGGAGAGGAAGAGGGTAGAAGTTAGATGAAAGAAGAAATACTTGGGGAAATGTAGAAACACCTTGGGAGGAATTGGAGGGGGCAGAGTGAAGGACATTATTAGAGTAAGGAGTGAGAGAAAAAACCTTGTCAATGTGCTTCCTGTCTGGCTTCACATAAAGAGAAGCCAGGTTTGAATTTGAGAATTTTCACTTCATACTCAAGCTTTTGGTAGAGTAGCCCCTATAAAATGCATTATGGGAGCTGCCACACCGAGCAGTTTTATCAATTATGACCAGGTTGGGCACATGGAGGGCACCAGGCTGAGGAGCGGCAGTGTTTGGCAAGAGTTGCCTAAATGCCAACAATTCTGATATTGACGAGGGGAAAGTTGATGTGGGTTGGATAGGGAGGGACTCTTCACCAATGTAAACATTAAAGGGGAGGTCGTGTCTGTGGAATGTAATCTTGGCAATATTAGTTGGGGACTTACAACAGCCTCTAAGGGACGTAGCATTGTACCTGATACTGTATCATCATACATGAAATAGGAGAATTGGTCTTCTCCACAAGGTGACCAATCCTTGTCACAGACAGGCAGTTTGTCGGAAAGATGGAGAAAATTCCAGTGCAAGTATTGAGGGAGTGATGAGGTTGGACAGGAATGGTTTTGCCAGTGAAGTTAGTTAGGGTTGATAATGCTATAGCTTAGTATTCGGATGTAACTATGACAAGGCAGAGATGATCAGGGCAGCTGTGGAAGGAAAACTTTGCCAACTTGTTTTTAAGAGACACTACTGGAAGAGGAAAGTGCTATCAGAGTAAGGGGCTTTGGGGATTACAAAAAATCAATCCCACTTGGCTGGCTAAAGAGAGTATCCAAAATGTTTTGTAGAGGTGGGGATAGCAGAAGAATGGGGATGTGTGGAAAGAGGGAGTATGTGTTGATGAAATAGTACTGCAGGGAGGTAGCAATAAGATTGCATAGTAGTAATAAGAGTGGATGGTGTAGTTTGATGAAGAAAGTTGTGGAGTGGAGGAGATGAAGCAGAAGATATTGGAGATGAGGAATGTTTCATGGAGACTGATGATTTAGACTGGATTGATGTGATAGTAAGCACTGAGGAAAGGGTATAGTAGTAGCAGTGTTCAGAGTCATGTTCAAAGGAGAACCTAAGATCTGGGATCCGGGAGAAATGAAATCATTGGGGATATTTGATAAAGGGGTAAGCCTCAATGGCCCTATTAATGATATAAAGTTACAGGCCAAAGTAAGCCTAGTTATGTAGGGGGGAGAAATAGGGCTGGATAACTAAACAGGGGAATACTGTGCCCATGGCTCCCCCAGACTGTCCATGACTGGCACAGTCAGCCTTTCATCCTTTCAACATGGTTCTCACACCTTAAGAAGTGGATAATAGAAGGGGTTGGAGAAGAGAAAGAAAAAAAAAGAGAAGAGGAAAAGACCATGTAAAATTAGTTGAGTCACAGGTTGAGGCCCAAGGCAGGGGTAATCCCCAGCATTGAGTCCCAGTCTCCATCTCCTAAGCAATAACAGATATGGGATTAGTTGTTCAGTGGAAGAAGGATTAGGGATAAATTTTGTGTTCACTTTGATAAATAGCAGTATTAATCGGTTAATTATGATGGCATATCATTTCTATAAGATTAATTCTTTACTGGTTTATATCCAGGGTATCTATGGATCTGAATTATCTCATAAAAAAAATATATTCATCTTGAATAACTGTGTATAATAAGTAACTCATAAATTATTATATTTATTTCTACTATGAATAATTATACTTATATTTATCATAAATTATCATATCTATTTTTACAGATAATTAATTATATTTATATTTATCATATATAATGATATTCATATATGACATACAAAGTGTGAAAACTAAACTAGTATTTTACAAACAAGGACTGAAACATATCTCAAATATATACTGTTTCAAATTCCGGATATTACAAATGGGATGAGTCTTAACATATATATATATATATATATATATAAAAATATAAAAATATATATATAATATATATATATATATATATATATATATGAACATTGTAATTTGACAACAATTTTAGCACAACTAATTTGCACTGTTACCTAAATCATTCACATATTGCTAAATACACCTGTTATGGCAGTGCAGTTTATTACACCAAAGACTGAAAGCCTGGATCTGCCACAAAAAATAAATACAAAATTTAATCATAGGTACTTCTGATCCTTTGGAAAGCACTATATACCATGTGATATTTCCGTAAATCATTGAAATTGTTGTTACATTCTAAATGCTCCAAGCTGGAGATTTATATCTGCCATTACATTTTGGGGTTAAAAGTCAAAATAAAGCCTCATCTAGTTTTTCCTCCAGAAGTTTTTCTGTTACTTCTAGCTCAATCAGATCCATGAGACCATCAGTAAAATGATCCAAGTCAGCTCTCACCAGTTGAACATCCCTGTAAATGTTGAACAAAAGTTGTTATTGATTTTATTAGTCAGCTGTTAAAAAAATAAATAAATTAATTAATTAATGAGATGAAATTAAGAAAGCTCGACATTGCATTCTTTATATCTCCATTCACGTTCTTAAAACTAAAATTTGAAGAATGAGAAAAAATTGCAATACCTGGTTAAGGTATCCTTCTCCTCTGAAAGCTGAGTTATATATGTATTATTCATGCTTTCAACACGTTCCTTCAGATTCTTTCTTGTTTTGTGTAACACATTCTTGATTGGCAGGATATGACCATATTCTTGTAAGGCTTGACACAGGTCAGTGATGTACCAAGATCCTATTGAAAAAGAAGAGCCATCATAATTTTTGGTACCTTCAAATCTGTGGCAGTACAGAAAAGGTGGGTGACTTTTTAAAAACATAACCTTAAAAGTAAAGCAGTCATTCAGAATTCTTCTACTAGCCACAAGGTGTGAGTTTTACAACAAAAAGTAATACAGCACACATGGAGCAAGGAAAATGTCAGATTTGACTGTTATTTACTACATCACAAAATATTTGCTTTTATAAGTATGGTATCCCAAAACACTGGCAAGAAATGTGAGGCCATAAACCAGAAGCACTCTCAACTTTAATGGTGGTGAGAGAAAGAGGGGCTTCTGCAATAGAAGATCATGCTCTGACCCATGGGTGACTACATCAGCAAGTAAGAGATGGGGAGCTGTAGGATGGCACTGTAACTAGTTGGCCTGGAGCTGACAGGACAGAAATGCCATGCCAGTCTGAGGAGAAACTTTGAAAAGGTTCCACAGGCAAGTAATAGATCACTTATGAGGCCATCCAACTAGTCAGAGAGGAAAGCTGCATTACAGAATGGTCAAGGACCCAGCTACCTTATACACATACCCTCAACTAGCCAGCTAGTAGAGGCCCTGCTACCAAAAGTTGTGTCAGTCTTTGTCTGAGACTTGCTTTGCAAAATC
>NC_051394.1:9190304-9194984 GCF_015228065.2 Penaeus monodon | reverse complement strand
CTTATAGAAATGATATGCCATCATAATTAACCGATTAATACTGCTATTTATCAAAGTGAACACAAAATTTATCCCTAATCTTCTTCCACTGAACAACTAATCCCATATCTGTTATTGCTTAGGAGATAGAGACTGGGACTCAATGCTGGGGATTACCCCTGCCTTGGGCCTCAACCTGTGACTCAACTAATTTTACATGGTCTTTTCCTCTTCTCTTTTTTTTCTTTCTCTTCTCCAACCCCTTCTATTATCCACTTCTTAAGGTGTGAGAACCATGTTGAAAGGATGAAAGGCTGACTGTGCCAGTCATGGACAGTCTGGGGGAGCCATGGGCACAGTATTCCCCTGTTTAGTTGTCCAGCCCTATTTCTCCCCCCTACATAACTAGGCTTACTTTGGCCTGTAACTTTATATCATTAATAGGGGCCATTGAGGCTTACCCCTTTATCAAATATCCCCACTGATTTCATTTCTCCCGGATCCCAGATCTTAGGTTCTCCTTTGAACATGACTCTGAACACTGCTACTACTACCCTCTCCTCAGTGCTTACTATCACATCAATCCAGTCTAAATCATCAGTCACCATGAAACATTCCTCATCTTCCAATATCTTCTGCTTCATCTCCTCCACTCCCACAACTTTCTTCATCAACTACACCATCCACTCTTATTACTACTATGCAATCTTATTGCCTACCTCCCCGCAGTACTATTTCACTCAACACTACTCCCTCTTCCACACATCCCCATTCTTCTGCTATCCCCACTTCTACAAACATTTTGGATACTCTCTTTAGCCCAGCCAAGTGGGATTGATTTTTTGTAATCCCCACAGCCCCTTACTCTGATAGCACTTTCCTCTTCCAGTAGTGTCTCTTAAAAACAAGTTGGCAAAGTTTCCTTCCACAGCTGCCCTGATCATTCCTGCCTTGTCATAGTTACATCCGAATACTAAGCTATAGCATTATCAACCCTAACTAACTTCACTGGCAAAACCATTCCTGTCCAACCTCATCACTCCCTCAATACTTGCACTGGAATTTTCTCCATCTTTCCGACAAACTGCCCTGTCTGTGACAAGGATTGGTCACCTTGTGGAGAAGACCAATTCTCCTATTTCATGTATGATGATACAGTATCAGTACAATGCTACGTCCTTAGAGGCTGTTGTAAGTCCCCAACTAATATTGCCAAGATTACATTCCACAGACATGACCTCCCCTTTAATGTTTACATTGGTGAAGAGTCCCTCCCTATCCAACCACATCAACTTCCCCTCGTCAATATCAGAATTGTTGGCATTTAGGCAACTCTGCCAAACACTGCCGCTCCTCAGCCTGGTGCCCTCCATGTGCCCAACCTGGTCATAATTGATAAAACTGCTCGGTGTGGCAGCTCCCATAATGCATTTTATAGGGGCTACTCTACCAACAAGCTTGAGTATGAAGTGAAAATTCTCAAATTCAAACCTGGCTTCTCTTTATGCGAAGCCAGACAGGAAGCACATTGACAAGGTTTTTCTCTCACTCCTTACTCTAATAATGTCCTTCACTCTGCCCCCTTCCAATTCCTCCCAAGGTGTTTCTACATTTCCCCAAGTATTTCTTCTTTCATCTAACTTCTACCCTCTTCCTCTCCCAGTCTTGCTTGCTTGAGATTTGCGAAGTTCTGGCTTCGCCTGGGCCTTTCACTTATGGCCCGGCCTGTGTCAGCTTTTTATGGCTGTCTCATTTGTTTATCTGACACTCGGTGCTTACCGTGGCAGTGGGATTGCCAGCAGGTGCTCCTGTAACCGTGGTGTAAGCATCTCGCATAATCTCTTTACCAGCACGACGATTGTGTTCTGCGGGCTTTGTCTTAGGAATTGCATGTGCACACAATTCTCTAAGTAATGTACAAGTGTGGCGTTCGGCTCGCCGCAATGCATGCAACACCTCTCTTCACGTTCTATTGTTTGTATGATCTGCCATGCACAGTGGTAACCTAGGTGCATTCTGTGCAGAATGACTTCAGTACCTCTGTTGTTTATTTCAGAGAGTTCCAGTGGTTCATAGCCTGTGGCATCTGAATACCAGCTGGCAGAGGGGAAGGATCTCGTTTTCTCTCTGTGAAGCTGCAGGAGGAAGGAGGTGGCCATCATCGTACACTTCCTCCTAAGTAATTTTCGGCTCTGATGTATTATCATGGGATTAGGGGGCATACCCCTGCAAACTCAGTGCTCAGTGCTCCCATGATAGCAACTACCTCTGCCTGTAGCGAGGAGGCATTGTCTGTTACCCTCATGGATTTTGTGGCATCCCTTGCTGCGAAGCTGGCGCCTGCAGTGTGGGTCAAGGGATCGACCGATCCATCCGTGTAATATGTTATGCTGCCCGGAGGGGTTATGGTTGCAATGACCCTCTGGGTTTCTGCCTTTAGGCTAGGCATACAATATTCGTTCTTTTTGCTTGCCAGTCTCATGACTGAGAACTCTATCAAGGTTTGTGCCCACGGTGGAGCTTCGACAAAGTCAGGGTGAGGGGAGTCCATGCCCTTGGCCAGTAGTGGTTCTTTGAGCTGATGGCGTATTAACACCCTGGCTGTGTGAGACAGCCAGGAGTTGTTTGCAAACAGCTCGTTATCTTGTTCTAGGCGTCTGACTATTTTGTGTCTTAGGCTTGTGTTCCTGGGAGCCTGGATGACCTTTGATAAGAATTGTGCTGCCATTAGATCAATTTGTGAGGCCAAGGGGAGAAGGTTTGCCTCCACTAGGAGGTTGAGGACCTTCGCCCACCTTGGGGCACCCAGAATGACCCTGGCGGCTTCGTTTTGGACTGTCTCCAGTTGGTCTTTATATTTTCTCTTAATGCCAATCAGAGCGAGGGAGGCATAGTCTACAATGGGCCTGACAGCATGTACATAGAATGATCTTAGTACTCTGTGTCTGGCCCCTATGCGTCTTCCACTCATTGCTCTCATGACAGACAGTCATGGGGTAGAGTGGAAGTTTCCCAGGACTTGTTGATGAGTTGCAGGAATGCAAGCTCACCTACTAGTCCCAGGTGGGAAATGATGGGGTACGAGATCCCGTCAGAGCCCGGGGCTGTGTTACAACTGGCTTTATATGCATCTCTTAGTTCCCTCAGAGAAAAGATAACGTCTGAGTTATCAGGTTCGGCTGCCCTTTCTCTGATGTGAGCAAGTCTGTCTGGTTGTAGGCATTCTTGTCTTGCCCTCAGTTCGGCTGGCAGGCTGTTGCTACTCGTTCTCGCAGAGAACTCGTGCGCCAGTCTGTTGGCCTCTGACTGGGGGTCATGGTGCGTGCATATCGGGGCTGAGCGGCTGGTGGCTCGCTTGACCCGTTGCCATAGCTCTGAGAGGGTGGTATGGTGATTGAAGGACTCACACCATTCCAGCCACTTTTCCTGCCTGACTCTGCTGGCAGTTTCCTTGGCATCCCTGACAGCCTCCCTTAGGAGGGCTAGGTTGTCGGGGGTTCTTTGCCTTCGGAAATGTTTTCGGCACATATTTACCCTGTGGTTGACCTCCCTAATCTCGTCATTGAAGTACCAGGCGTCTTTGTGACTCCTAGACCCAGGCCGAGTTTTGGGTATGGTCAGTGAGGCTGCCTCATCAATGGCATTTACAAGTCTGGCTTGTAGCACTTCCACATTTTCGCTTTGTGTGGGTTCATTGCTTCTCAGACAGCAGGCCAAGGCGCTCTGGAACGCCTACCAGTTGGCCTTGTCTGTTTTCCATCTTGGATTCGGTCGTGGTATTTCGGCTGGGCCACTATCTATGAGGGTAGTTATAGTGCCATAATGGTCACTAGTGACGGTCTCATCGACACGCCAGCCAATCCTCTCCACCAGAGTCGAAGTGGCCAGGGTGAGGTCTAGGACCCCTCCTCTGACATGCGTTGGCTCCTGGCTATTGAGGAGAGCGATCTCAGGGAATGTCTCAAGCACGTTGGCTATGTGATGGCCAGCCGCATCCGGTGCCCTGCAGGGAGCCAGGATGGGGTGGTGTGCATTGAAGTCTCCCCCTATGATCACTCGGTCGTGTGCTGCGGAAGCACATACCTGGCTGATGTCTAAGCTACTACAGTGTGGCCGGCTGTACACATTGTACAATTTCAGGGGCCCCCCGGCCAGCTGAATCTCGACGGCAAGAGATTCAACATCTTCTCCACAGTGCGGTGCATTGGCTATTGCGGAGCAGGGAATTGTTGCTTTGACCAGGGTGATCAGGCCTCTTTTGCCATCGGTACGTGGCAGCGCGTAGACGTGATACCCTGAGAAGCGAACAGCTTCCGCTGTTCATGTCTCCTGGAGCATGATGATGTCAATGCTCCTTGATCGCACTATTGCGTGGAGGATGGCACTCCTTGTGTGCCATGATGTTACTAATTGATAGTTAACATCAGAGACATCGTCGTATTCGGATTGACAGTCGGAGTCTGACAACTCCATTGTGAGATCCTCACTGCTTGAGGGGTCTCCTTCAGCTGTCAGGCTATCCCTGGGTCCACTGGGGGGTGGAGAGCCTTTGGTAGCTCTGACTTTAAGTGTTTGGGCTTTTCTCTGGCCAGGCTGTTTCTGTGCATTGGCTGGCCTTGCCTGGGCAGGGTCAGCTTGTTCTGATTCAGTTTCTGGCACTGAATCAGCCTGGCTAGGCTCTGCCTGTGAGGGCATGGCCTG
>NC_051394.1:9153845-9155897 GCF_015228065.2 Penaeus monodon | reverse complement strand
TTAACACCATATTTAATGTCACTTGAATCAGCTGAAAACTCATATGTGAACCAGTCACATTAATGTGAAATATATAATTTATCACCTTATTGTAGTGATGTTGATCAGCTTGCAAATGAAATGGGGAAAAACTATATTATCATTATTTACCGCTATCAATTTGTTTGCTAATTTAATAAACCTGTTACTTAACTAATCTTAAGTTTTATGAATTTCGTATGTCAAAGTAAAAGTTCGGAGTGAGAGAGAGAGAGAGAGAGAGAGAGAGAGAGAGAGAGAGAGAGAGAGAGAGAGAGAGAGAGAGAGAGAGAGAGAGAGAGAGAGAGAGAGATCTGGTTGGGTTGCTATGTAAAAAAACACGTAGGATAATAGAAATGTTTATTACATTTCATAAACAAAATGATTCAGAATATCATTTTTTTACAATATGAAGAAATATTGTGACTGGGAGAAGGCTCATGAACATACTGACTAGTGAAACACTGTGAGAGTAATGAGTATTGTGAATGATAAGAGTATATATTAGTTCTAAAGAATTCTAATGAAAGACAAAGACTAGGCAAAGGTGGGTTTATCTTATGCCGTCCAATGATGAATATCTATGATACACAGTCAGCTTCCTCAACCTCAAAAAATTACCAGAACTCGTTCTAAACTTTAAAAATACGAGTCTCTTTTAATATTCTTGAAGTTGGGCAATTGTCATATGATGATTTAGTAGTTGTATGAAAGAATATTGAAAACCAAAAAAAAAAAAAGGAACACATCTGTACAAAGTTTCTCTCTCTCTCTCTCTCTCTCTCTCGTATAAAGCTAAATACAGTTTTGTTGCCATGGTTCCTCTCATCCACTCTTTTGATTACAGGCAAAATATGTCCATAGTATTGCTACTGTATGTTTAGTTCAAACAAATACATAACTACATACTTAGGGTACACTTCAAATACCTATGATATACGTGTGATATTCGCTAGGAATAATATAATACACTTATACATAGAGATTGCACGTCTAGTTATTTTAAAACATCACTCAGTCTTTCACTACATTTCCACGATAATTTCTTCTGTTACTTAGACACACGAAACGAATGCAAAATAAACCAAGTCTTATAAAATGGGTATTGAGTGGCAACAGAAGCTTGAAATATAAAAAAGGAACTTCCATATCAGTTACGTCTGTATCAGACATGTGAATGATTTACATCCAGTGTGGCACCCCAAGTTCACAGCCATTCAAGATAAATTTACATTAGGTATAAAGTTGTATTTACACTGGTGGCGATGTATTTACAATAAAATGTTTTCACTCTTGGATAGGGTCCGGTCATTGACAACAGGATAGCAATACATGCAGGTGGGATCATTCCAACACAGTTAATCCACGTAAAACAAACATTGTCATTACTGCATCGTACGCGTGTTGACTTTACAGCATTTTTAGTGAGTGTCACTTTTAAATTTTCAGTCTTTCAATGAGATTCGGACTTCTTGGTCTTCCCTTTTCTTCCTCGGGCCTAAGAGTGGCAGATCCCTTGGTCTTGGAGTCAGCAAGGCGTTTTGAGACTTTCTTCAAGAAGGAGGTAGCGTTCTTATCCCAGGTTCTATAGTGAAGGGCTGTTAGCGATTTGTATTCTGTTGGAAGAAGTGATACAGTAAATACGTTGTAGATAATGATGAATACATATAGATACAGAATTAGTATCTAATTACTGATATGTACTAAAATACCCAATACCTTGCTTTATCTATTCCTACCTTAATAATCATTTGTTAGTGATTGATTTATGAATCAGTCTCATAAGCATGCAGAAAGACTAAACATCCACCCTGTATATCTAAGAATTTGAAAAACCATTGATACAGACGAACAACTATCCAAAACCTAATAAACAATGTTTCATTACTGTCTAAAAGTCAAACAGATTAGTGATATAACACGAAGAAATAGTGATAAACACTACGCAGTTTGAATCCAACAGTCTAGTGATCTAACACGAAGAAACACAGCTAAGCTAATCAATCCCAAACACACAGACTAGTGCTCTGACAC
>NC_051394.1:9146345-9148845 GCF_015228065.2 Penaeus monodon | reverse complement strand
AGATTCTTTAAATCTAATATCATAACGAAATACAAATACAAACGAACGTGCCCAAAACTGATAACAATTTTACCCCCCAGGGTTACGTCTTCTAACAGACTTCCTTAGCAATAACAACAATAACACGCCTTATAAAAAAGAAAAAAAAGAAAAAATACGTACAAATGAATGCGTCCCAGATTTCGGTACAGCTGCCACAGGGACGTGCCGACATCGAGGGCGTATTGTACCGTCGTGTCCAGGGGCTCCTCGCTGTCACTCAACGCTGGCATCCGGTTGTAGATGTTCATAACCAGCGGTCTCACGCATGGGTTGATCTTCTTGCTGATCATTAGGTAGACCGTTTGCATGTACGAGATGTCCATTTCCCTGTGAATTTTATAGTAAGGGTTATCGTCTTGAAAATTTCGGGAGAGAGAGGGAGGGAAAGAGGGAGGGAGGGAGGGAGGGAGGGAGGGAGGGAGGGAGGGAGAGAGGGAGGGAGGGAGGGAAGGAAGGAAGGAGGGGGTAGGTAGGCTCAGAGGGAGGGAAGGAAGGATACATATATCTGTGTGTGTGTATATACATATACATATATAGAAAGCGAGAGAGAGAGAGAGAGAGAGAGAGAGAGAGAGAGAGAGAGAGAGAGAGAGAGAGAGAGAGAGAGAGAGAGAGAGAGAGAGAGAGAGAAAGTCCATTAGAATATACAAAATATACACCAAAACCAAAAGAAATATCTAGGGGAAAAAATCCTCAGTCTCATTAACTATAATCATTTATCATATAATATTATAATCATCAGACTCTGCAGTATAAAGGCTCCATTACTTCTTCAGAATTCCGTTGTAGAAATTAGCAGCATGTGTGAGGAAGGTGTGAGATTCTTCAAGGATTTTGATGACTCTTAGTATCTGCTCGTCTGCGGTTTTCACGCCAATCAGCTGTTCTTCAACCAAGAGAGTCCACCTGCAAAGGCAATATGAGGATAGGTCCACGCAAATTAAAAATATATGTAAAAGCTCAAATCAGCCATTAATGCGAATCATTTTACAAGTGCAATTCCAATATATTTGTGTATATGTATGTATGTATGTCTTTCTTACTTTCTGTCTGTTTGTCTGTCTGTCTGTCTGTCTTTGTCTGTCGGTATGTCTCTATCTGTCTGCCTCTGTCTGTCTGTCTGTCTAATCTATCTATATATACACCTATCTAACTAACTGTCTACCTGTCTGTATGTTACTCTGTCTTTCAATTACCAATTTTTCGCATGTAAGTTGAGACTGGCCATGACTGCTTCTTGTAGGTGGGGAAGGTCCTCATGATCCAGGAGTGCTCGCGTCTGGGAATGGCTTTGTATACTCTGCAGGGCTCTGTGTATAAGGAATTTACGTTATGTCACTGGCAGGCACATAAAAGTTACTTTATCTGAAACATGGTCCATAAGAACAAAATAATGATGAGGTGTGAATATAGAAATGTAAATAACCGATGTAAAAAATATATAATAATTCTAATTCAAAGAGGGGTGTAAGTTATGATTATCATTATCATTGTTGTTATTTTTTGTAAACAATAAAATGGAAATATCGAAACATGAATAATATTAAACCACCATGACTTAGACTTTTGAGTTATGTTTACCATTCTTTCCTAGATGAAAACTAACGAAGAATGAAAATAATCAAAAACTATTTCAAACAAATATCCAAGCATCTCTATATTACTAAAGACCCAATACTCACTTTAACGTGTAGCTGAGTTGGTGCTGCGCAATGACGCCTGAAGAAGGAGGGAAGGCTTCATGGAGATCCTTGAGGCGTTCGACGTGAGCCCTTACGAAGTAAGAGAGAGAAGCCTGCAGCTCAGTTAGGTCCTCGCCCTCATACAGTCCCTTCCCGAGAGCTGCCTGTACGCGGTGCAGCTGTGAGAGAATCCATGCAGCATCTACGGTGGCAACCCGGCTGCCAACGCACCACCACGACAGCTGCATGCTGGCTTCGGTGAGGCCAAGCATAATAGCATGCTGAGCCAGAGCCGCTGCTGCCCCGCTGCTGACATGGCCATTCCACGGTGTCACCCACTCGTCCTGCTGTAAGGTGAGATGGACGTGAAATGTGATATGTGATTTTTTCCTGTTGAAGTTTTAAGTACGTGGTTTTATGACGTTTCTTTGCGGCTGTGAATATGGAGTATTTTAGTATCCATTGTGCCATACTGATCATCTTGTTCTCCTCTCTACTTCTTCACTCCCTACACATATCGTCATCTGTGTCTTTCTGTCTACACACACACACAGACACTAATACATTTACACACACACACACACACACACACACACACACACACACACACACACACACACACACACACACACACACACACACACACACACACACACTAACACACACACAAACACACACACACACACACACACACACACACACACACACACACACACACACACACACACACACAGTTCATTCCCGTTTCCCCACTATCTATATGATCCTCACGTGGT
>NC_051394.1:9138845-9141345 GCF_015228065.2 Penaeus monodon | reverse complement strand
ACAATGGCCATGGAATAACTTAAAAACACAAAGAGAATAAAACACACACACACACACACACACACGAGTAACATAACACCGCTGTTTATCACCCTCCCGTGTCCTATGGTAATTCATTTAAGTAATATTATCTACCAAACATATACGGCCGGTCTGTTAAAATTAAGTTATCAGTATAGACTTCCACATCTATCAGTTACATAGATAGATATGCGCTTATTTCTATACATAAACATATCCATACAAATGAACAGTCACGGGGTCGGGTTTTTAAACCATTTTAACAAACCTGACGAAAAACAGAAGCGTACTTACAAAGTGAAATCTTGGTTCCACTTGGGGCTGAGTGTATTTTTCTCGAGTCTGGTCCTCTGAGAACCGCCACTGCTGGGTATCACTACAGTCGCGTATGGGTTAGCTTTGCCTGGGGATTTAAATTTACTCTTACTTCTTAAAAAAAATGAATTAAAAAAATAAATAAACAAACGTGCAAAAAAGAAATAAAAAACAAGAAAAGGGGAAAAAGGGGGGAAAACAGAAAAATATGTTATACTGTTTAGCTATTCTAAACTTTGTGATGAAAGGAAAAGCAGATTAAACAAAGTGTTGCTTTATTGCCCATTTGGTTGACTTACTTAGTAAAGACGGAAATAGGATTAGACTTTGAAGCAAAGATGATATAGTAAGAAAGAAGGAATGAAAACTATGTATAATTACTGTACATTTGGCTGTCTAAATTTTACGATGAAGAACGTATGTTTAAATCATAATATAAGGGAACTATACAAAGAGAGAAGAGAGAGAGAGAGAGAGAGAGAGAGAGAGAGAGAGAGAGAGAGAGAGAGAGAGAGAGAGAGAGAGAGAGAGAGAGAGAGAGAGAGAGAGATTCAGAGAATCAATGATAAGAAAATATGTTTAGTTTTCGTTCCCTGAAAATTCCACATGACAAAATGAGACAAAAGTAGCAATGACGTAAGATCTGGCAGACAAGAACGAAAAGCCGTAGAATTATCTTTCGTTTTTGTAAGAATGTTGCACATACATCTCGACTAATCCTTGAACCACTTGTGTTAAGTGTGAGCGTCTTAACATAATCTTGAGAAATCACGGGCTTTACCTTCAAAACATGCCTGAAACTTTTTAATTTGAAGAGAGGTATAGAACAATTCAGAGACGAAAATCAAATCAATGAAAAATAGAGATGATTGCAGCTTTTAAGAAGAAGCAAATGAGAATATCAGAGAGACAAGCATCGAGAACTTAAAAAAGAGAGAGAGAGAGAGAGAGAGAGAGAAAGCAAGAGAGAGGAAAGAGAAGAAGAGGTGATTGAGAAAAAGAAGAAGAAAGGAGGAGAGGATCGACGAAAGACGAAGAGAAGAAAATGAGAGAGAGAGAGAGAAGAGAGAGAGAGAGAGAAGAGAGAGAGACGAGAGAGAGGAAGAGAGACGAAGAGAGACGAAGAGAGAGAGAGAGAGATGAGAGAGAGAGAGAGAGAGAGAGGAGAGAGAGAGAGAGAGAGGAGAGAGAGAGAGAGAGAGAGAGAGAGAGAAGAGAGAGAGAAATGGACTGAGTTAAATACCTTTCACTGTCTTCGGCCGCAAGTCCTTGGCCTCCCTAACACTCAAGTGGAGTATAACCTCAGGAACCTGGTGGTGAAGCACAAACAAACACTTGAGTAGATTATATATATATAGCTCGTTTATACGCGTATCTCATCCGTTTGTTTCAGGTGCACGGGCGTATGCGTGTTTGTGAAGTCAAACTGCGTGTTTGTGTTTGCTTTTACGTGTGTTTTTCGGTGAGAAGTGTGTGTTGTGTGGTAATGTGTTTTGTTGTGTTTGTGTCTGTGTTTGTGTTTGTCAATGTTGTGTGTATGCGTTTGTTTCTTTGTTTGTTTGTGGTGTCTGGGTCTTTTTATACATGTGCATAGAAAACCAAAGCCAAAAAAAAAAGAAAAAAACAACATCTTTTATCTCATTTCTATAGAGCCTCAGATTTTGTCATAATTCTCATTCGTGATAATAATAATAATAATAATAATAATAATAATAATAATAATAAAAGTAATAGTAATAATAATAATGATAATAATAATAATAATAATAATAATAATGATAATAATAATAACAATAATAATGATAATAATAACAATAACAACAACAACAAACAACAATTATAATAATAATAATAATAATAATAATAATAATAATAATAATAATAATAGTAACAATAATAATGTCAATAATAATAACAATGAGGATAATAAAGATAATAAGAATAAAGATAATGATAATAAAAAAGCAAAATACAAATCAGAACAAGAAAAGGAAGAAGAAGGCGAAGAAAAAGAAGGAGAAGAAGAAAAATACCCACCGGCCTCGTCTTGATCTGCTGCGTGAGATCCTCCAGCTCGGCGGGACCGACGTGGAAAGCCTCCTGCAGGACCTGAGTTACTTGCGCCAGGGACACGCTGATCCGGTTGGAGGACCCGGGTACCGTC
>NC_051394.1:9113845-9116345 GCF_015228065.2 Penaeus monodon | reverse complement strand
AACGTTAATGATGATAAAGATGACAATATTGGTTAAAACAACAACATGATATAAAAAATGATAATATCTACTGAATAACTGTAAAAAGAGAACATATAGTGAAAAAAAAAACGAACACAAAAAAAAATAATTATAACAATTAAAACGCCACAAAGATACAAATAACCGTCAGGTACAACAGTCATGTGGTTATGAGTAGGAAGTAAATGAACAATAGTAAAGTAAATGAACATAGTAAATAGTAAATGAACATAGTAAATAGTAATAGTAGTAAATAGTAAATAGTAGTAAATAGTAATAGTAGTAACATAGTAAATAGTAAAGTAAATGAACAACCCAACAGGATACAATTCTGTTGATTTTAAAGTTACTTATAGGTTATTCTGAACAAAGACATACCGATAAGTACTTAAAGATTTCCGAAAATGCCCTTTTTTGCGTTGTCATGAGTTTTGAAAACCTCTTTTTTTGTCATATGTTAATCATAATTATTATTTATTCATCCTTCTTTGATTTTTACCGGCCGATACTGGTAAACTTCAATCATTTCCCAACGCCTGATAAACAACATAGTTTCGTTTGACGTGAGTAGGTCACTCTCTCCAAAGGTCATTAAAGGTCAGTGTTTACGGACCTTGCTTAAGTGTAGACAGACTCTACGTCCTCTGCAGATAAGATAACGCATAACAACCCGGCTATGAATATGATCACACGTACCTATGTATATCTACTATAACTCATGGACTTAGTGACTATTGATGACCGAGGAGGATGACGTCACGGATATATAATTTTGAGTGACATCCGGGTCTCTGTGTTGTCCTTTCTCTTAACTATAGCCTTTTTTTTATTTTAGTATTTTTGCCTCTCTTTCTTGATAAGGGTTTATGAAATCACAGAACCCTCAGTAAAGTCTATTTGTATGGATTTAATTTTCTTTATCATCTGATGAAAATTTTCGAAGTATTGGCCTTTATTTTTTTTAGTGTTTATCATTCAATATAAATCATTTAAGTATTGTTTCATTTATCTTTCTTTCCTAATAACTAAAGGGTTCACAGAATACATGAAGTCAGTTGCAATGGCCTTTCAATGCTCTTCCTTTTCACCTAATATAAACATCAGCGCATTCTTATGTCAAGAGTGTCACGAGACATATCAAGGAGGGAACATCACCACGATGAAGAAGACTCTACAGCTGCAGCCAGCAATGTATGCCAAAAAAAAAAAGAAAAAAAAAATACAGGAGGGTTTCTTTGAACCGGCTGAGCGACACGGTCATGGCCAGAGGGTATATTCTCACTGAGTGGCCGAAGTTCATTGCCACAGGAGGATAAATAGAGTACCAACTGTTATTTTCTTTTAAACTTACATGCGGAAAAGGATGTGTCCGTTTTCTTCTTAGTGTGTGTGTGGAGAGAGAAAGAGAGAGAGAGAGAGAGAGAGAGAGAGAGAGAGAGTGAGAGAGAGAGAGAGAGAGAGAGAGAGAGAGAGAGAGAGAGAGAGGTGTGTGTGTGTGTGTGTGTGTGTGTGTGTGTGTGTGTGTGTGTGTGTGTGTGTGTGTGTGTGTGTGTGTGTGTGTTGTGTGTGTCTATATGCTTTTGTGCTTTGCTTGTTTGTTGGCTTACATTTTGTGTGTTTGTTTGTCTCTCTGTTTGAGTGTGTGTGAGCGTTCAAGCCATGACGAGCACGTGTCACTTAACAACACGGATGCTGAAGACGAAACTGACACGAGAACTCAGATGCCCCCATTGATCTCCAGAAGTCTCCTTATATCAAACGAGTCGAGACTGTAGCGAGTCACGCATGAAGAGGATTCGAACGCGTAGCCATGTCACGGAGCCCGCTGGAGGGACCGCCAAGGAGAGAGAGACACAAACTTACCCAAGATCCTGCATATGACTCGGGGATAAATAGGGCACAGAAGTGAGGAGGTTAATAAAGAAAGAAAGAAAGACTTTGAGGATTGGTATTTTTTGAATGAGTATTTTACTCCCTCGTATCATAGAAAAAAAGGAAATATGGTCATGAACAAAGGAATATGAGAGGCGGAGTTTATTTCAAGGTTAGGGTGGACTGAACTCTGCTTCCAGAATCTTAGATGATGATAATAATAATAACTGGTAGTAGTAGTAGTAGTAGTAGTAGTAGTAGTAGTAGTAGTAGCAGTAGTAGTAGTAGTAGTAATAATAATAATAACAACAATAATGATAATAAAAATAATAACAATCATAACAATAATAACAAATAGATAAATAAACAACCACCTAAAAATCAATAAAGAGATAGACACAATCGCCAACAAAGCAGTATGAGAGGAGGAGTTAGTTCAAGGTTACGGTCAGAATTAGAGTGAAGAGGGAGCTCAGCTGTGACTCAGCCCCGAGGTACATGCCTAGAGGGTGCCTTAGGGAACAGCAGTCTGCCGCAGCTCTCTCCGCAAGATTGCCATGTGCTGCTCAAGACTGCCATTTGCTCTTGGGTGAGTTGCCATGTCAGC
>NC_051394.1:9106345-9108845 GCF_015228065.2 Penaeus monodon | reverse complement strand
CTGTGATGTCTCTTGTTTTGTGTCCAGTGTCAGAGTTTGGGGTTTGGATACTCTCTCTTCTGGGCTCAAGGGTTGCGATGTCTTGGAGGATTGTTCGGTAAATGAATTGTACCTTGAGAGTCTGTGAATCTGCTGGGCATCTGTTGTTCCCTTGGCATTATCATGGCTAGGCGTGGCCGTAACTTTCCCAGTGACGGTAGAACTCGAAGTAAGGGACGAAGTGTGCGAGTCTGGTATCTGTGGCATTTGCGGCACGACATTTTCCGGGGATGGCGTCGATGTTTCTGTCTCCCTCGAAATCGGCTGATAGCCGTCGTCGGCAGTTAGGAAACTATAATACTGAGTTGATACGTCGTCGTTTTCCTGCGCCTTAATAGCTAGCAACGCCTCTTTCCTAAAATTCAGCTCTCCGTCATCGAGGAATGGGTTACCGATGTCTTGCGAAGACCGTGAAGAAACGGACTTTTGTTCGTCTGATTCGATTGGGGAGATGTATTCGAGGCTTTCTGTGGAGACCTTGTGCGTTTTTGCGGATCCCGGGGTAGCCGTTTCGGACGTGAGTAAGACATCGGGCAACGATTCTTTAGTTACACTTTTCTGTGGCTTTATTGCTTTATCGGACTGGTCTGCGTTAATACACGATTCTCTTTTCTCGTCAACCGCTGCGGAGGGAGTTTTTGCTAAGTGATCTTTAGTAAAGGGACTGAGTCTTCCCTTTTTCTTTTTCTTGTCGGATTCACTTTCGACACTTACGTCCTGGTTGAAAAATGAACCGGCGAAATTCTTGATGGATTTGTGAATACCACTTCCCGGGATTTTTCGTTTCTTTCGCTCAGGCTTTTTACAATTAGATGGAGAATCCTGTTCTAATGTTAAAGTATTACTACGATCTGTATCTGCTTCTTCAAACATTGTGTCGGCTGTTTCCATCTGGAATTCCAAATAAGCATCTTTGTTCGTGTCAGCAGCAATGGAATCTTCTGTCCAAGTTATGTCTTGTAAAGTGGAGTCCTCGCCTGCCTCTATTGGCTGTTCAGGAGCACTTGATTCGTCTGACTTTAGCGTTGACACATCTGCTCCTATTATCGTGTGTGGAGGTCCAAGAATCGTCAGATCCTGTCTCTTCTCATCAACTTCTGGGGAATCAATGATGATGTCTGGAATATTATCCGATCTGGTACCAACCTCGAGGTTTAACTTTCTCCTGGCGGTTGTCTTCGGTTTTTGGCTCTCCGTGTGCGCATGCGTCGAGGTCTTGGAGGAATCTCCACCTAGTTCCACTGCAGGATCAAGGTCGATGGACGCGCAGTGGATGCCATCGTCAGATACGTCCAGAGAATCTCCAGGTAGGAGTTTGCGGTCCTGAGGTCTCGGCGGGTTGGCCAAAGCATACGGTGTTGAAGCTATATATATATCCGTATCTGTGTATGTGGGTCTTTGTGAATCAACGATAGGCTTGATGGACAACTTTCCTCGAACCTGGAATATCTTCTTCAGACTTTCTCGACGAGCCACCTCATTCTTTTCTGTCTTGCTGTCTTGCTTTTTGTTGTCGGATCTGTCATCATGAGCACTAATTTCCCCAAGAATGTAGTCATCCTCTGTGGCGTTCAGCTGAATCTCATTCCTCCCAGCCCATTTGCCAGAAGGTTCATCTAGTTTGTCAAGGCGTATCTCCGATTTGCTTTTAGGCATCGACGAAGGATCCTTCTCCCTCTGCATTTCCATCCACTTCCGAACCCTACGCTCCGTATCCTCATTGAAGCTCTGAACCCACTCCCTCGCCTTCTGGGACCCATTGCTGCCCCTGGCTTCGGGCGCAGCGTCTTTCTTCACTTGCTCGAGAGGCGGATCAGCTCCGTCGGCCGCGTCGTAGTAAGTGCTCGCGACACACTCTTCGTAGTCGTCGTTAATTCGGTTGAGGTTCTCTCGGGAGCGCGTGAGAGTACCTCGGGCGTCGTACCACTGATCGCTGTAATCCACGTCCGCGCCTTTCCTCCGAGGCGCCTGGTTATCTACCTCTCCTTCGTCGGAGTCGATATACTCTATGTCATCGTTTGGATCAAGTAAGCCCGGGCTCGGAGGAGGCTGCGGAGGGTCGGGGGCCCTCGGGTGATCGTGTACCGTGAGGACGATCGTCGGTTGGTCCTCCCCTTCCTTCCCCAAGGGCTCGTGGATCACCCTTCCTTCTGCCTCGCCGGCTGCTGCCTTTCCCTGCCTCGCGTCGTCATCCCCCTCTGCGCTGAGGAGGGCTGCCTTCACGGCCTCTACTGCCGCTGCATCATCCTTGCCTTCAACCCTGAAATATAAATATCTTTATTAGATTTGTTGCGAAGGAGGCAAGAAAAAAGTGTTCCTGCAAAGATGGTCGAGCGAAATGAGCAGTGAAATGCACTCTGCATCATTTCATAAATAACTTTGTAGGTGAATATATAAATCATTAGATATGCCTGGAGATCTTGAATTCAGTATTATTTTACCCCGAGCTTTGCATCTTACA
>NC_051394.1:9078845-9081345 GCF_015228065.2 Penaeus monodon | reverse complement strand
GAGAGAGAGAGAGAGAGAGAGAGAGAGAGAGAGAGAGAGAGAGAGAGAGAGAGAGAGAGAGAGAGAGAGAGGAGAGAGTAGAGAAGAGAGAGAGAGAGAGAGAGAGAGAGAGAGAGAGAGAGAGGAGAGAGAGAGAGAGAGAGAGAGAGAGAGGGGGATATATAGAGAGAAAATAAACAAACAAACAGACAGACAGACAGACAAACAGGCGAAAACACCTCCATCTCCTGAATACACAAAGACCTCACACATAGCTCTGTGTGACTTCATCAAACCGCTTCTCACACCACAGCACACAACAAAGGCCAAACGCAGGGCCTTCACCTTCCTTGCCAAAACACTGTGTCATTATATTCCATTAATGCTTCATTTACTCTGCACTCCACAGCATATCCTCTTCCCTTGTGACTCTATCTCTTTATCAAAATACCGAGTGCTTTTAATCATCCTTGAAATAATTTACGAATCTCCCGTAATGAAAGGATAAGTCATTATAAGGGCCAGTACGTAACCTTTGGAAAACAAACACAATATATTGAAACACTACGAATCCACGTCTGTTTTCGAATGAGGAAAATCTCCTTTCTAGTTGAGTAATGGGGTGAATTGGCCTAAATTGACGGTTTCTGCCTCAACGACCAACAATTACAAAATCATCTATTTTTTTTTCTTTCTTTTTTTTTTGAATCTCATTTTCTTCTGAAATTGTTCACACGAGAGACGACTTTGGGAAAGGTCGTCTCCACACTGACGAAAAGGAAGAGAAAGGAAAATGAAAATAAATGAAGGAAAACTAAGGAAATAGAAAGGCAACGAAAGAAAAAGAGAAAGAATAATAAAAAAATAAAGAAAAATAAAGAAAAAGAGAGAAAAAGAAAGAAAAGGAAAAAATATGAAAAAGAAAGAAATATAAAGAAAAATGAGGAATCAGAAATAAAAACAAAGAATAAGAAAGAAAAAGAAAGAAAGAAAATAAAGGGAGAGAAAAGGCAACCACAAACACCCTGAATAAGATGTATGAATAAATGACTCTCTTCATACAACATGACTTTGAGCAATGGTGTTTAGTCCTCCCAGAAAATAGATTGAAAGTGGCGATTGAATATATGAAAAAAAATGCAAAAAAGAGGGGGATGCACTAACATTTTTTTTTCTTTTTTTACAATTTCCACCTCCACCCATACAAGCTATAGATTGCAAATTATAGTTATGATTTATTTTGCAAAACAAACCTGAAACTCTCTTTGACGAGTTCATCCAATATAAAGATAAATGCATTTTTATATATATATATATATATATATATATATATATATATATATATATGTAATATATATATATATATATATATATAATAATATATATATTATATATATAATATTAATATAATATATATATATATAAGTATATATATATATATATATATATATTATATGTTTTGTAATATATATATATATATATATATAATATATATATATATATATAATATATATATATATTACAACACACACAACACAGACACACACAAAAACACATATATATCTATATTTGTATTATTTATATATGTTAAATATACCATGCTAAATAGCTGTGGGTAGTGTGTGTGTTTTGTGTTTGTGTTTTGTGTTTGTCTGTGTTGTGTGTTGTTTCTATAATTATATTATATGATTATATACATAATATGTATATATAAAAAAAAATTTTATATGAAACAAAAATATGAATATAATTATAAATTATAATTATTATTGACAGACAATCGCCAAAAACCGCTTATACCTAGTGCAGTTGAAACGATACCATGCTCAACATCGCACTGTGGGAAACCTAATTCCTATACATTAATTTTTCTTTTTTTATCGTCTTCTCCTCCTCCTTTTTTATCGTCTTCTTAATTTCCTTTACTGCGTATCAACCTTACAAAATTGGTGTATATCAACAACAAAATCTTTCTATCGGAGAAAGGGAACGAGATTGCCCATATAGCATTTAGAATCTATCAATTCATAATTCACCGATCAAGCCAGACTGCTTTCTTCCAAGTCCACGTGAATAGCGAGGGTTGGAGGCAGGAAGGGCATCCGGCTAAGAGATATAATTCCGAACCAAATCAAATCAAATCGGATTAGGGATGGAAATAAGAATTACTTTTGAAGAACAAGAAGAAAATTCAGTCGTAAAAAAAAATTTAAGAGGGTTTGTTATGTCTCGAGGTGAAGGTACAGTAAACTCATTTCATAGATATTTCAGAACTGATCCTCTAACTTAATAAGATATATTCCAACAGGATGTATTGTATTTAAAATAAGATAGATCGCTTTTGTGTGTTAGTGTGTGTGTGTGTGTGTATGTGTGTGTGTGTGTGTGTGTGTGTGTGTGTGTGTGTGTGTGTGTGTGTGTGTGTGTGTGTGTGTGTAATTCAAATAAAATCGCGTGTTGTTATTTGAAACCATCTCATTCCCAAAATTTCAAATTTTACAATAAAAAAAAAATGTGCCGA